>NC_089808.1:28370546-28523046 GCF_029633855.1 Hoplias malabaricus
CATAAACAAGGTCTTAATTTCAACTGCCAAGTTTTGATGCATGTTTTTTCCATATCAAACTTATGATAATGTTGTCCTCAAAGCCCTTCCTTGATCATTCAGCAAAGTAATGAGGAAGGTGATTGGCACCAAAGAAAGAGCAGAGTGTCGAAGCAAAGAGAAGCAACAGGCTCCCTTCCCTGCGGGACGCCATCTGGGCGTCCATCAAACAAAGCAGCCTGCCAAATATTCTCACCCACTTTTGTAAAACGGAACAAAGGCAATCTGTGGCAGGCTCAAAGTGAACTGGCCTCCTTGCCACTGCTCAGCTCCCCTCTTCACCTTGTGAGGACACTCACGTAGTGTGATTCAAATTCATTTAAGTCACTTTAGAAAGAAAGAGGGGGGAAAAAAAAGGAAAGTCGTTTTCTTCTCCCACAGAGATAACAAAAAAGGCATTTTTCCTCTCCAATTGAGAATGTTCTGATTGCTTGCCCTTTTTTCCCCCCTCTCCTCTCATCTAGTTATCACAGTTAAACCCAATCAAAGGCAGCCCCTGATTAAAGGTTATAATTAGAAACTGCAAAATAACACACCTGCTCAGGAAGGGAAATGCTGACTCCCCTGGCCTAGCAAGAACACGATTTCATCCATTTCCTCTCTTCTCTGAAGACAGGGAGGACAACGAGATAAAGAGACAGAGGCAGCAAAGTAGAGGAGAAAAACACCACATGTGGCCAATCTCAGACTGTCCTTGACTCTGCCTTTCCAGGACCTGGTTCTTTTTAGCAAAGCAGTTATTGTGAAATAAAAGCGAGGGACTCAGCAAAATATAACATATCTACATTACTGATGTTCATATCCAAGTTAATACTGATTATCTACCCATGCAGACTCCCGATCCGATACTTAGATTTTCCTAAATAATACCGTTACACAGTGCACACAAGTAAACTCAGTCCAGTGTATCTGCTTGGCACTGAATATCTTACATTAAGAAATTGCCTGCATCCAAGCTACTGCTTAATTATTATTTTTTATATAACTAACATGGTGTCCTTCACAAACAGCTCATGTAAATAAATTATTTATTAATGTTATTTAAAAATATCTAATGTGATTATGTATATCATCAATGATGTTTTGAGGGAGAGAAATTAAATGTTTCTTTAAGACATGCTAAAATAAGTTACCTTTTTTTCAGCACTGACATGTTTCTCAGGCTGCTGATTGGCTTAATATGGTTTAGGAGCCATTGAGTATCTGCCCCTGCCTACGGCTGATGGAGAGTAGCGTGTCTCAAACACATCATGGTCTTAACAGTCTCGCTTCAAAAATACAAGATAAAACGCTTCCCGCATGGGTCCAAAACACATGGCATTTCCTGTCCAAATATGGGATGGATGGAAACTAATTGTGTTCCCCTCACAGTGGCCAGCAGAGTCAGATCACAACAACATTTACAATTGCTACAGGAGGAGGGCATGTGAGCTAGCTGTCTAGAGGAAATGGAGAATCACCTGCTTTTTTCTTTTCTCTCTCTACCTTCAAATAAATCCTACTTTTATCACATGCATATACACTTATTCTCAACAACCTCTACGAACCCCTCAATCCAAAAACATGCAGGTTTTCTAAATGAAAAATTAAACCATTTAAGGATTTGGGGGGGTGGGGGGGCAATGATTAAGTTGAAAATTAAGGCTTAAAATTCTCATACAAATAATTCCAACAGAGACTGTAAAGCTATTTGCTGACAAGATTTGAAGGCTGAAGTGTGCCAAGACACATTTCAAACAATTGAGCAGCAGCAGATGAAAACCAGTCATTTTTATGTATCTACATAAACATATCAAACAGAAGCATGTCATGAAAGTTTAATAAAATTGTCTTGGAATCTTCCCCCCCCCCCCTTAAATGTGGCATACAGCCTTTATACAGTAAACTCTTCCCTTTGTCAGATTTTAAAAGAACATTCAAATCATGGTGAAAAACCCTTAACATTAACCATTAACTATTTAAACTACTATTCATGTAAACAAAAAGAGCTGGATGATAATCAGTGGTATAAAAAAAACACATGTAACATGTTAAGAAAGGTAATATGTTCAGAAATTGGTGTTATGTCAAAGCCTCCATGCTTATACTTTGTGCTGACAATTCCACAGAACACAAATAGCCACAAAAACATTTTCATCAAACTACATTAGGATCCAATGAGTGTGTGCATGTGTTGCATCATACATCAGCAAACAGCATGCTCTTGAAAAACAGAAATAGAAGTAATATTCTCTAAAGTCTCTAAAACAGCTCAAACCAAATTTAAAATTGCAAACAGTTTAAGCTCACTATGAAACTCAACCATAAACAGCAGAGAGCAAAAGCTGGGGTCTATTTTTTTTTTCTTCATCTTTATGCAACCAACAAGATGTTACCATGCTCCAAGTAATAGCTCCAACATCTGAAGCTGAATTACTCCACATTAAAATTTACAAACATCGCTGCAGCAACTTCAGAGCTATCATTATTTTTGTTTGTTCAGAGGCAACACAAGTTTGCTCATCTGCAACCCTTATACCAAAGGGACTTGTTAAATATTTTCAGTGAACAATCCTCAGCGCTTCTGCAAGCCAAAGTTAGAGTAATACAAAAAGTCATTTTGTTCTGAAATAGTTGCTGCTTAGATGTTCATTTAAACTGGGTCACAGTTTCACCTCCAGATAGATGAACATTTTCTCACAGAGGGCACTCTTTACAAATACTACTTAAAGACTGGGTACTTGAGTACATCTTAAAGTAATATCTACAAAGTGTCAACTTCCAATGAGCTTTAAAATAAATAAATAAAAACAAACTATTGAATGTCAGTATTGTGCATGCTTATATCTGGAGACATTCCTGTTTTCCAATACAGAATGTAATGAATTCAGAATATTTCTGGAACATGTTTTGCCATCTTGATAAGACAAAAGAAAAATATGGTCATTTTCACTTAATTTACAATTGTGCTTTTATCTGCAATCTGATGCCATTTTTAGCTACACTGCTCCTCACATTATTGAGCTGCAGTTTGCATATTCTTTTCCTGTCTTAGAAAAGTTTGTAGTGTATCAAGGTTATCAAACATTAAGTATTATTTTCTCTGAAATAAAGCCAGTCTGTTTTAAGAGAAGTAGCGACTGATTAAATGAAGATTAGCTTTCTGTTTCAACAAAACTGACGTGTCTAAGTTATGAAAATGTAACTGCTCACATTTAAGTCTATTCAAACCCGATTCACTAGTTTTGTTTTCAATAAGATAACCATTGTCATTTATATGTATTCTAAAATAGTTTTTGTAAAACAGCTCAAAATTAAATATCTGAAAAGATTTTGCCAGTTCTTATATTTAAACTTAATTTTGCATTTGCAGTCCAAGCAACAGCACTTATCTGTGACTACACAATAATGAACACAAAACATGCTTTCCATTCTCGCAGCCTCTGATGATTATATTTAAGAGGCTGGAACAAAAAAAGCAGAGATTGACACTGGACCACGGCACAGAGCAAAAGCCAGGGAGCTCTGGGCAAGCTTACAAAATAAAGCCAGTCAAATACCTCAAGCCTGAACTTCAAACAGCAAACTGCAGAGTCTTGGAGAAGCAGAGAAATAAACAGGCTGGATATAAAGCCAGCTTTAGGTGGATATGGCAGTACTGTAGAATCCCCCCCCCCCCCCAAACAAACATGAAAAAAGTCACATCCATTAAGTATCATAACATCAACGACCAATTCATTAAACAAAAGATTTAAAATATTCCCTATCATACAACCATCACAGAAGACAAAACTTGTCAAAACTTGTTCAGGACAGGTTTCAGAACCAAAGACCACAGATATGATATTCCATTTACCTAAAAAGGAAGCACTGCAGAGACATCTGTTTCTATAGTATTTTATTTTTAATCCCAGTCGAAATTTAAGTGTTTAAATTTAAAATGAGTCTTTAAGCAGACGCAAACTGACTGCAGATTGCAAATGTGTAAAATAGTTTCATCTTGCAGGATAATTATTGACAAGCAAGTACAATCTATTTAGCGCTTGGAGGCAGATAAGGCCTTTCTGGTGACTTCACAAAGCAGCCTCAGACCATACCATTTGTATGACCTAAGTTACTAGGAAGGAATCTTAATAGATTAATAAAGGTACCAAGCAATTAAGCATTCTATCCCTTCGTTAGCACCTCCAAACTGCACTTTTATATTACAAATTATATATATATATATACACACAAATATATATATATATAATTTGTAATATAAAAGTGCAGTTTGGAGTTTGAAATATATATATATATATATATATTCAATAGAAGCCATGTTCTGTCTTAAAATTAAAATTGTATGTTTGAAAACAATATTTGCAAATTCTCAAAATAAGCAATAAATAAATAAATAAATAAATAAATAAATAAATAAAAAATATCTGTTATTTTCTGGCTTGGCATATTCTGGGCAAGGAATACTAAGACTACGTTCAAACAGCAGGTAAAGAGGCCTAGTCATGCGTGACACGGATGTGTCCTTAGCGTGGCTGCGTGAAGAGCACAAATCACATTGAATCTGACATTTCATATCAGAGTTGGACCACTTTCCTATAATCCATGTCTATCTGTGAAAATTCGACTGTCTGAAAGGCCAGGTGGGAATTCAAGTGACTTTTACGTCATTCCAGCTGCTGAGAATAATCTCTGGACTGTGGTCCAAAGCATTATTTTACTTAAATAATTTTACATTATGGTTTTTTTTTTTTTAATTTGAGGTATTTAGGAGGTGAAAATGGCCAGGACAATGGATTTCCGTTTTGTAAAAACTAATGGGAAACGAAAAAGGTGTGACACTCCTGAAACCAGGTTCCCATCTCTCATTTATGAGAAAACATGTGGAAATTTGTATAAAAAGCTGTTTTTTTTTTATTAAAGACAATGTAATTTTTAGTAGTTTTATATCAGTTTGATATTGTTCATGTCGGTATGAAGCTGTATAAAGGTGGCTCCTGGAAATATTAAACTCATTATGTCTGTGCTTGTCTTCTCTTTTGAGACTTGTGTTTGTGGGAGACCTGGGAAATTTGCGCTTAGAGTAAAAGAAAAATCAGTTCATGTTTTAGAGTCTTTAATTAATTAACTCATTTGGAATAAAGAAAGGGGAGTTTTTTTTTTGTTTTTTTTTATATAGCGCTTCAGCAAAACACCAATCCGGTCCCATACCTTAATTTAAAAAACGAAAGTGCTTTGTACATAACAGACGAACATTTCCTTCTGGTCAGCACCTGAAGCATCGTTCTTTGTGCGTGTGGATCAGTTTAGGAGCGTGATCTGTACAGACTGATGTCAGATATAGGTCCTATTATATAGACCGTGTGAACAGAGGAAAAAAAAAATCTGATTTGGTCACGAAATCAGATTTGGTATACTTTTACCTGTTGTGTGAACGTAGCCCAAGATACTCCCACGAGAGCTTTCGGAATAACCAGCTGCCAGGAAGAACCTGTTGATGCAGTTGTCTTCCCAAGTTCAGTGTGCTTAGAATAAAAGCGCATCTTTGGATCCACAGATGATTTGCAAGGTTTGTTTTATTGGCACCTTTTACAGCCACTGTTAAATAGCAAATCCGACTTTTCTGACTTTGTCGCAAATGTGCCACATAGCGTACTTTTATATACTCTGACAAAGTGTGTCCCAGGAGATATGCACAGCCTAAATCTCCTTACTCATTTGTCTCACCATGTGCTTAGAAATAAATTTAATTCATATTCAGTTTGTTGCTATTGATATAAAATATATGCCTGTGCTCAGATAATAAATAAATAAATTATCATGATCATGCAATTATATAATAATCGCGACATGTCTAAATTTAACTAGTAGCTACTGGCACTTAAAGCCACGAATTAATATCATTGAAGAATATTTCATTTAACTTAGCATTTTAATACATTTTAATAAATTAATAAATCCATAGGAGTCATTTTGGGACTTTTTTTTTCTTAAACCATTAACATACAAACGTAAAAACAAACAAAAAAAATCTAATCTTTAAAAATTTTAACAAAAAAATGTTTATTAAATATTAGAATGTATTTGTTTGTTTTTAAATATAAACTTAGGTATTTGATGAGGCCTAGCACAGTCTTACTGAAATTTTCCAGAAACAGATATCTTGACGCTAGTCTCCCTCTCTGCTCTTTTCCCACGGTATGGTACCATTCATTTTCCACAGTAAATCTGTAGGCAATTATACACCTCATACAATTGCAGATGCTGGCTTTTTCACCTTTGGTGGATAATTGATAATAGTCTGGACGTTTGGCCCATGCAATATTGATTTTCGCTGATAGGTGTTCTTAAGTTACATATGTTTTTGGACAAGATTCATTTCCACAGCCCTCCTATTAATACTTTTCATAGAGCTGTACTTTTATAATTTAGGAGCAAAATCAGCAACTTACCTTCATAGGAATGAACCCAAAATGCAAATATCCTATCTGTGGGAAATTGCAGGCAGCCTTGCTGTGAATAGCAATTTCAAGCCTGGGATACTTTTCTGCCAGTAGGTGTCACAAAGGTTTGTTTATTCCAATTTTGTTATTCTGTTGATAATCAAGAATGTGTTAACACCCCCTGCAGAATGTTTTCTTAACATAAGCTTATGTTCTTTTGACTGAGTATGTTATGTTCTCACTTACATCAGTTTGTGGCATTATGGTGCAAGTGAGCAGGAAAATCTCCTGCTGGGCTCAGGATGTCCTTGTTTAGGAAGTTTTTGTTTAATGATTTCTGCTCCAAAGGATGTATGTCAAAATGTGTTAATCCCATAAGAAGCTTAATGCAGATGTTCTTATTTAACTGTAATGTGTGTGTTCAGGGAAATCATTCCCTTCCTAAATTACAGGCACAAAATCACTGAATGAAAAGCTCCCCTACTATAATGGCTTATTGAAGAAAGAAAACACCCATCTAGGAGTCTATGTGTGGGGGAGTCAGAAGGAGGGCATCCTGCTCCAGAGGATAGGGGTTAGATATTAAAAGTTTGACCAGGCCATCTAATGAAAATCTTTTGGTTTCCTGTGTGCAATAAGGACAAAAGAGGTGAAGGTATTGATTTAATCCAGGCTTAGCCTTTTCAGTGCACCTGTTAGTGTACTCCAGTGAATACCCCTTTGCCCAATCACTGAGGAAGCGTCTCCGAGCGGAAAAGGCCCTGGTCTTTGAATTACCTCTCAAGGTCACTTTTCACCTGTCCAGTCAAAACAATGAAACTTTGCTTTCACCCCACACAAAAGAAATATATGTACAGGTCTTTCAAAATAATCCATTTGTTTGGAAGAAACTTTTTTCTTTTCAGCAACTACTTATTACCTTTTACACTTCCTTTAAAAAATGCAACTCACATGAGATGATAAAAATACTTTATAGTGCCTTAACTTGTTTATGCTGCATAAAGCTGGTCCCCACATGCGAGTGGCAATTTTTAAAATGGGTTTAGTACAGCTGGATATTGCCAAGCCACCAGGGTTACAATTACTTCACACAGCAGGTAAGTGGCCCAAATCCAATCAGATATGTCATTGGTTTCGCTGTGTCAACACCAAATATCACACTGAATCTGACTTTAAATCAGATTTGGGCCACTTTCATTTGTGGTATTGAAACCCAATATGTGACAACACGACTGTCTGAATAGCCAGAACGGAACTCGTGAATTTTACATCACACCGGCCGCTGTGAATGATCAGTGGACTCGGCGCACTCAAACTGGTCTAAAGCATTGTTTTAATTTGGAGAGTTTTAGGACACGGAAACAGTATGTGACAGTACTTTTCTTTTGCAAAAACACTTCCAAATGAAAAACCTGTGAAACATCAATCCAGGTTCTTATTAATTTACAACAAAAAGAACTTGTGTAAAATTGTTATTAGCACAGCACAGAGTAGATGCCCTACTGTGAACCTACTCAAAACACACACCTCCAAAAATGAGAAATTGAAATAGTTTCATAATTTCTCTCAACACTTGTAGTCTTCGTTTAGATGTTAAAATTAAAGCAATATAACTCTGACCCATTTATCTGCATCACGTTTGTAAACGGTGTCCTGTTCATTTTTGTCAGAGAGGCGTGGCGCTCAAGACACATCCGAATGTATCGCCATTCTCCCTACATAGTGCACACCAATGATAAAATTAAGACAGTAAAAGCTCAGGAAACCTTATGGCTCACCCAAATAAATAAATAAATAGATAAAATAAAATATAATACAGATGCTGGTCATGAAGTTAGAATAGGATAAAAAGTTATTTCAGTAATTATATTCAAAAAGTGAAACTTATCATCATTATATATACTTATATATATATATAAAAACTCCCCCAGCTGAGGAAGAAACCTTGGGAGGAACCAAGGCTCACAAGGGGTGACCCATCCTCCTCTGGTCAATCTACTGGTGATGATAGTTAGTAGTCCATGAGAACTTCAGTGTAGGGACAGCTTCAAGGCACTTGGTGGTTGCTGGAGCGTGGGCAGCTGGTCTGAAGCGTGGAGGAGGATCTCGACAGTCATCCATCAGTGTCCAGACAGACAGGTGGGCAGTCGTTTACTCGGAAAGATGTAAAGGGATGGAATTAGTTTTGAACTGTTTTGTGTTTGTAAAGTAGAAAATATGAAAATTTCCAGAGTGTGGCTAATGACTCCGGCAGATTTCGTTATGGAGAGATTGGGGTCTTTGAAGATTCCAAAGGAAGGATTTCAAAGATTATTCCAAATAAAATTTATAAAAGTGCCTAAAATGTTTTGTTGTTTTGATGATATTTTGACCACTAAATATTTCTTAATTAAGGATTTTTAATAACATTACTTGTCTCTAGTTTATTTATTGCCTCAAGAATTGGGTATGTAATTTCAGGCAGAAAATTGGGGGGGAAAAAAAATACCTTGAGTGTAGTGATCGACCGATATGGGTTTTTTGATGGCCGATGCCAATTTTTGGACAGCAGTGGTGGCCAATGGCCGACATGTAAAGCCAATATTCCCATTTTTCAGGCAGTGAATAAACTAGAGGCATTATCATGATTTATTTTTATAGAAAACCCTTCAAATTTGTAAAAGAAACCATTTAGAGGTCCTGAAATATATCTATGAAGTGGTCAAAAGCTTATGAAAACCACAAAAAAAAATGTAGGCGCTTATTTAAAAAAAAATGAGTCCCATTAATTTTTTCTTTTTAAAATTGTGTCTCCAGGAGTCTACTTTCATCAGGTAAAATTTGGAGTTGATACCTCTTACTGATTTGAAGTTATTGAAGCTGGAGTAGACAGTGGACAGATGGCCTCTCCAAGTGTATCTTTAGACCCCAAGCTCTCCATAAGGAAAATTATTACTTTTACTGCAAAAGTACAGTGTATATATCTTGTCTAGACCTAATGTCAACATCTTAGTGTTTTTCTTTACTTTCTATGAGAAACTCATCTCCTGTCCCTCAACAAACTGTAGAAACCCTTAGTTATGGTGTTTTTTATTCTGATGTACTGAGTTTATTTCTGATGTTTACATTTTTTTCTCACCGAGAACCGTGTTCCTTTAAATGGCTGATGTGTTAAAAGGCGAGAGCTGCACTCTGATTGGCTGTAGAACAAGGCAACCTCCCCCACACCCCTGCTGCATTTAAATGTCCTCAGTGGGGCAAATGTAACTAGTAAAAGACATCTAAGTTTTGAAACATGTTTATTGAGTTGATAATTGTTTGTGGAGCTTGTGGCTGTCAAACAGAACCGTTTGAGTTTCTCTCACGGTGTCCGAGTGTGTTAGGCGCTGAAAAAATATGCGCTGTTGTGTGTTTGTCCCTCTTCCCTGGGTGTGCATCGCCATAACTCTGCCCCTGATTGGTCTACAGACTTGATTGACATGTCATTGGAGAGTCTAAGCTACGCAGCAGCCATGGGGATCATATTTTAATTATTTTTTTGAAAATGTGTACTATTTTTTCGGCCAGTACTCTTGACACAAATATGAGGAGTACTCACAAACGA
Source organism: Hoplias malabaricus (assembly GCF_029633855.1). Taxonomy (NCBI): domain Eukaryota; kingdom Metazoa; phylum Chordata; class Actinopteri; order Characiformes; family Erythrinidae; genus Hoplias; species Hoplias malabaricus. The sequence goes on from NC_089808.1 coordinate 28,380,591, forward strand.
TTTGACGGAGGGACTCATATTTAGTCTTGTTTTGAAGGGCACTATCTAAGGCAGGGGTCGGCAACCCCCGCATGCGGCTCTTTGACCCCTCTGATGCGGCTCAGCTTTTGAAAATAATTACTGAGGATTTATTTAAAATGTATTTTATTTTAGTTCGTTCATTTTCAAAATGTAATTCTATGAAGATTATGGCGATCTTGTAACATCTAAAATATTTTAATGTTTAAAATATTTTGTCGCTCTTAATACACGTCACAACTTCCAACGTGCGACACCCGCCAGTGTGCGGTTTCTTGAATTTGACAGCTGACTGCACGGCGCCAGTAAAAGGATGACAGCACGCAGAGAGAGGACAGCACTTTTATTTGCTGCCAGTGGATAATTTAAGTTCAGCGTTTTTTTTTCCATTACTACTAGGACTCAAATAGACATTGAGTATTTTACTTAACCGTCAACTCAACGTATTTTTTTCGAAGTTAAAAATATTTTGTTGCATGCAGAAATGTTATTTCATTTTTCTGCAGTCGTTCATTAATTTCATAAATGTAACACAGTATAGTTTGTTTATACATAGCACAAAGGCAAAAAACCCAAGTTATGCGCAGTGTTATTTCATGTAAAATTTCAAAAGGATTTTTTGGCTCCCAGTGTTTTCTTTACTGTGTGAAACGGGTCCAAATGGTTCTTTGAGTGGTAAAGGTCGCCGACCCCTGATCTAAAGTAAGTGCTGCTGTGCTAACTTTGTGTGTGAGCCGCTTGTGGGCTCTTCAGACTTCGAGAAGCAGGAGCTTTGTCATTAATGAGGAAGAAACCTGAAGTTTGGAATATCTTATTTTTTCGGCTTCAATTCCCTAGTCCTATATTTTAGTGTATATCCTCATGATCCCGAGAGTCTGCCCATTTGATTGGCTCAAATATGGCTCCATGAAAAATCTGAAAATCTGTACTGTCGCTAATATTTTTTCATAACAATTTCCAATAACAGCAAAAATACTTATCGAGTGGGGTTGTATAAAAAATGATTAAATCAATGAAAATCAGTGACTTTAAGCTTTAATTTGGTACATTAACTGTCGACTTTGATCATGATCATGATTCTCAAAAAAATATATAAATAAATAAATAAAAATAAAAAATGTGATAATGTATTTTTGCCATGTTTCCCACCCATAGGTGTAACCCTACATTGACAACTGGGGAATCTCACTCATCGTCTCTCTCACATACGAGCCAACATGGGGCTTTGTTAAGTTCAGTGCACATATTCCCCAAAATTACTGAACTTGTATATAAGCACCCCATAAACAGTCCCCAACAAACCCAAACGGTGAGAAGAGTGGAGCAATGGAAAAATAGCTGCTTCACAGAGTTCCAATTGGTCCCCAGGGGAGTTCTCTCCATTCAGCTTGTGTCTACAAGGCTCCATGCCTCACACACACACACACAGAACTCTGCACTCCTGACACCAGAGTGAGGCGCACTGGCGCTCATGGCACAAAGCTAACAATTTATATTGGTTTAATCCACAGTTTCAATTCACATGAAACAACACTGCTGTATGTATACACTGTAGCTCTGTGTAATTTGGGAATTACTGTAAAAAGTAATTGTGGCATTAAATCTATTCTCCACAGTTAAGGTGAAACTGCTATTGAGATGCAGTTCACATGCATCCGGAACCATGGAGGGTGATCCATACGGATCATGGATTATCTGTATCATACATGGATATATGTTATCCATGAGACTAGTTGACAACTGGCTATTTAGTTATGAATTATTTTCTGCAGCATTTCGGACTGAATTACAAAGAGACAACACAAACATTTGTAAAATACTAGAATTCCAAAACTAAAAATGTATAACACATCAGTAAATTACTGACTCAACATGTGAATGTTCTTTTGAGTGTTTGGTTTAATCCAAGCAATAATCATGGCTTAGAAAGCTCAGGGGACACAGCATAGCAGTTCATTGGAGCATTGCAGCCTTCGCTGATATAAGTTCTCTCACAGCAACTATAACAATAATGATTAACAACTGATATTGCACAGATTGGAGATGAAAGACTGCTTGCCATTCAATTAAACATAGTTTGAATTATTGAGAGAAACATCTTATTCCAGCTGTGTGCATATGAGAGCGAGACACTTCCAGCTAGCCAGCCTCAACCTGTCATTAACAGCTGCAGAGTGAGGTGCTAGCTTACCAAGCTGCTACACTCTGCATTCTGATCATCATCTTACATGGGAGACTAATTTATGCAACCTAGATTTCACATTTAAATCCAGAGTTAGGGCCATGGAATTTATACTTCCATCATTCCTCTTTGGTAGCAATTCAGATCACTCCATAAATACAGAATCTGACATTTAAAACATATACATACATCATACATACATCAGGTATCCCACCAACACATGTAAACAGATTGCCGCTGCCCCATTTAAGGACATATGCAGTACAAACTATCTCTGAACACTTAAGGAGCTTTTCTGAGGGGTAATTGAAGGCCATGTACTTAAAGATCATCAACCACACTTCCTGGCCAAGCTTTTTTGCTTAGGCTTCCTTTTGTTGCTTCAGTTGAATTTCCCCACTGAGGCAATGGGTCCTGTTTTTGTTTACCATGTATGTGATGACTGGAACAGACTAGTTTGCCCCTGCTTTGCTAGTTAGGAACTTTCATGTGGCTGTGTTGTACCAATCTGTGTCCTCTTCGTTTTTGTTTCCTCTGCTGGACTTTGATTTCTCGCCAGTTTAGACCTAATTATACCATCCGTCTGTTGTGTTTTGTCAAGTTCTCCTGTGCCAGGAACTGAGACTGTGTTGTAGCGTAGCTTGACGAAATTCCAATCCAAACACTATTTTGGTCTCGCTTACTCACTCTAGCAATGTCTGTCTGAGTGTGAGCGACAGACACTTCTGCGTTTGATGCAGACTGCCAGTGTGCATTATTTTCCTTGCTGGTCAAAGTTCTGGTGTGCACTGGACAGTCTAAAATCATGCCAGGTGTTAATGAAGGCCAGGGGCAATGAGAAGGAGTAAAATTAATTCAAAAGCATTGGAGATAAAAACACAAAGCTAAATGTATTATTCTTGCAAAAATTGGGAAATGTCTGAAAAGACCCCATGCTGCATACATAGTACCCAAAACCCAAACAAAGCTTTGATTTTAGCCAGACTGTTGGCCAAAGTTCAAAACAAGAAAGCTGCTCTCAGATATTCCTATAGATACAAATATCTGCTGGCCAGATTCGTGCTGTATGTGTTGAAGGGAAGTGAAAAAGGGTGAAATGCACACAATATTCAAACCAGCAAACTCAAAGAACGTACTTTCACTTTGTTCTTTTAGAGAAGACTAGCTTTTATTTTTTTTATTTTTTGTTTGTTTTTAAAAAAGCATCTCACTAATGCAAATTCTCCAAAGAAATTAAACAGAAAGCAGAGCAAGTCATTTTCTTTTCAAATCACAGGGCCTGGTTAGCAGCCAGTAAAGCTGTTCAGGGAGATCCATGCATAACCCAATAAACAGCAGCCCTCACACAATGCATTATACATGAGGGTAACACTACAGCCCCCATGTGCATGTGAAGATACAAGAGAAAGTGTCCAGCTGTGGTTCCAAGGAGACAAAAACTGCAAAGTCCATTCCACCAAGTGCAGGCACCTCATTTGATCATACGCTACCGAGCAGTAAACCCACATGCAATAAAAAATAAATAAATAAATAAATGGAGGCAAAAAAAATAAAATAAAAAATGTGTCAATTACTAATAATTATTCTCACCTGATTATTGCCATGTGACAGCACTGTGCCAAAAACGTAATACTTTAGCTAATACTTTCTCTTCAACTTTGGTTATTTACAGCAGGAAACCTTCAGTTTCACTCGTATTTTCTATCTACAAGCATGTCCTAAGAGAACCTTCCAGAGTTATAGGCCTATACAGGCCAGATTTACAGCAGGTTTGAGATTGCATGGATTTTCACATATAGAAAGGAAGGAGGCAACTGTATGAAATCCTCCTTTGTACAATGTCTCCAATGTAATGTGCCATGGCCTGTGCCAGGTTATTAGATTATGCAATACTGAGGAAAAACAAAACAGGTTTACAAGGTATTTTTACACTTATAGTGTGTTATATGGCAGTTAAAAACACAAATATGGCTGAAAAAAATAAAATGAAATGAATAGGCGTTCTAGCTAGATTTCAACAAAATATTTCCTTCATTAATTTTAACTAAATAGGTGAACATGTAATAAACAGATGCCAGAAGCTGGAGAGGCATACCAAATTATTTGAGAAAGGACATGAAGTACCATTTTTTTTTAAGAAGTGTGTTTTTTTTTGCTGGTGCTTATTTGTATTTATACAGGGGCCTATGAATTTCTAGTTATATCACTAATGCATTGTAAAAATAAAACTAACAAGTGTTATACAAACAACAAGTATAACCATCACTGTTGATAAACAAGGCAAAAAGACAAAACCTCCAGGGCTGCCAACTGATGTCTTTACTGCATCAAAATGAGAACTTCTGTAATTTCAGCACTCAAAGGCAAATCTTAATGTTATTTGGTATAAGCAGTAATCAGTAAGTTATTATACAAGTCGAAATAGATGGAAATGCGTTACAGGTCTCAATCTCATGAGATCAGCAGCTATCAGCAGGAGAAATCAGGAAATCAACTACTGGCCAATCCACAGCTGGATGTTTCAGGAGACCATCCCAAGTTTTAAGAAACAGATATTGCACTTACAAGATAAAAAGTTGCTTGTAATGCCACTTAATTGTATATGACACAGAGAAGGAAGAAAGGCATTGCTAATTACAATGCAGTGAACCTGAACTGAATACCCACAAGACATAAGTCAAACATAACCATAAAGATATTTACATACTCAAGCTTTTAGTAGGATCTCCAAGGAAAGTACCGTAACCCCTCTGGCAGGGAGAGTGTAAAACATTTTGCCAGTGTTTTGAAGGTTTTGTAACTGCTGTGGAGAAGAAACTTGCAGACATTGCAGTGACAGCTCTTAAAAGGTCATGGAGGCTGTAATCAAACTCCTGATAGACAACTTCTAGATCAGCATGTCTGACTCATAGCCACTTCAAAGTTAACACCATTAACTTTGAATTTCACTTTTGTCTGAAGTCACGGCCTTTACAGACTAAATAGAGGCAACAGATGCCACACAAAGGCAGACAACTACTTTAAGTTACACAGTAATATATGAGGTGCTTGACACCTTGCAGAAGCAGTAGATAAATGTTCACAGCCCTGTTACTGGGGACAGAGACTTGCCACTGGGATTCCAAATATGGCATCTATATAGAGCATAAAGAAACTCGTGATAAAATATTTGCTGCATTTGAAGGCTAGATGTGCAAAGTTGTCTTAGTGAATTGAGCTACTTCAAAGTGCAAAAGAACTCAGACATTTCAATGTACACATCTTCTTGTGCAGGCTCTATTTATTTTTTGCTTGGATACATATGAAACAACTGCTAGACATCATGTGTGTAAGCACAACAGCTGTTTATGTGAGAATAAAATCATTGCAAAAAGACTGGTCACTAATGATTGGTGTAATTTTCATACTATAAAACTTGCAAAAAAATGCAAAAAAAACTGAAAGAAAACGTGACTGGTCGGCCTCATTGTGCTCTCACAAACACTAGTCTAGCTGTGGGATTGGAAAAATGCAGATTGGTATCAGGGATAAATGGAAGTACATAAGAGGCAGCACAATACCAGAATAACGTTTTTTTTGTTTGTTTGTTTTTTTAAATACAAATGTTTTCTGAATTTGGCAGATCAGAGAAACATGGCAGTTTTCAGTTGCTCTAATTATTTTCTTATGCAGGTTCTGGACATAAAATTAGAATATCCTGAATAGTTGATTTATTTCAGTAGTTCCATTCAAAAAGTGAAACTTATATTACACTCATTCATTACACACAGACTGATGTTTCGAGTGAACTGACAACTAATGAAAAACCCAAATTCAGTATCTCAGAAAATTAGTATTACATAAGACCAAGAAAAAATTAATTAATTTAAAAAAATAATAATGGAATTTTAGAAATGCTGGCCAACTGAAAGGTATGAACATGTACAGCATTCAATACATAGTTGGGGCTCCTTTTGCCGGAATTACTGCAGCAATGCGGCGTGGCATGGAGTCGACCAGTCTGTGGCACTGCTCAGGTGTTATGAGAGCCCAGGTTGCTCTGATAGTGGCCTTTAGCTCTTCTGCATTGTTGGGTTTGGTGTAATGCAGCTTCCTCTTCGCCATACCCCATAGATTTTCTACGGGGTTAACGTCAGGTGAGTTTGGTGGCCAATTAAGAACAGGGATACCATGGTCCTTAAACCAGGTACTGGTAGCTTTGGCACTGTTTGCAGGTGCCAAGTCCTGTTGGAAAATGAAATCTGCATCTCCATAAAGTTGATCAACAGCAGGAAGCATGAAGTGTTCTAAAACTTCCTGGCAAATGGCTGCGTTGACCTTGGACCTCAGAAAACACAGTGGACCAACACCAGCAGATGACATGGCACCCCAAATCATCACTGACTGTGGAAACTTTACACTGGACCTCAAGCAACGTGGATTCTGTGCCTCTCCTCTCTTCCTCCAGACTCTGGGACCTTGATTTTCAAAGGAAATGCAAAATTTACTTTCGTCAGAGAACAAGAGATGCTTCTGACGCTGTCTCTTGTTCAAGAGTGGATTGACACAAAGAATGTGACAGCTGAAACCCATGACTTGCATACGTCTGTCCGTGGTGGTTCTTGAAGCACCAGCTGCAGTCCAGTCTTTGTGAATCTCCTCCACATTTTTGAATGGGTTTTGTTTCACAATCCTCTCCAGGGTGCTGTTATCCCTATTGCTTGTACACTTTTAATAACCACATCTTTTCCTTCCCTTCGTCTCTCTATTAATGTGCTTGGACATAGCTCTGTGAACAGCCAGCCTCTTTAGCAATGACCTTTGTGTCTTGCCCTGCTTGTGTAAAGTGTCAATGGTCATCTTCTGGACAACTGTCAAGTCAGCAGTCTTCCCCATGATTGTGTAGCCTACAGAACTAGACTGAGAGACCATTTAAAGGCCTTTGCAGGTGTTCTGAGTTAATTAGCTGATTAGAGTGGCAACAGGTGTATTCAATATTGAACCTTTTCACAATATTCTAATTTTCTGAAATACTGAATTTGGGGTTTTCATTAGCTGTCAGTTATAATCATCAAATCAAAAGCAATAAACACTTGAAATATCAGTCTGCGTGTAATGAATGAGTATAAACGTGTCCCTTTTTTAATTGAATTACTGAAATAAATCAATTGTTTTATGATAGTCTAATTTTTTGACCAGCACCTGTGTGTATGTGATGCACTCAAGTTAAACCTCAGACAGATGTTCTACTAAAAAAATAAATAAATAAATTATAATCACCAATAAAATCATCAAGCCATGTAATGGAAATTATCTGCCCCCACATATCGCTATAAAGAAATGCACCCTTTTTAAAACAATTATTTCAGCCAAAATTACACATGGACAGTACATTCTGCAAGAAGTGTGCATGTGTTAATGTATACATGTTACCATGTGCTCTGACACAGTTTGTATGCATTTGTCCACATGCAACACTTTAGAATCCCAATCAGGAAAGGGACTGGACATTCAAACTAGGCATAAATAGCTGAAAATTCTCCTTCAACACATTTCCAATAATACAATGACAACACAGGCAGCAGATTCCACCACCCTTTCCACAGACAGTGTTAGTTGTAACATTCCCTTTAGTTTTAGAGGGGAACAGAAATGCACTTTCAGATCTACCACTCTGCTTGCTCAAATATACTCAAAACTATAGATGTGTCAATTAAATATCCATATCCATTTTTGTACCATCATATGGTCTCTTCAGAAACTTTTCCACCTGCAAACATTGTTCTTAACTGTTTTAGACTAGATATAGATTTTTATTTCTCCCAGTTGACCAAGTTTGTAGAGATTTCAGGCATTTACTCAAGACTCAATTTCACTTCAACCAAATCTGAAAATTCTGCACTGAGGTTGTATGTACATCAGTTTTCTCCACTTTCAATATAAAAAAAAGATGGGGGCAGTGACTGCAAAAGGCAATTGAGTCTTCTGATAGTTCCATCTTGGCTAATCAATAAGCATTAACGTAACCCTAGTGACAGTCAGGCCTCACACAGCACTCAATCAATTCATTTTGTGAGGTGTCCCTTTTTCTCAGTTATCATGCACTCAGTATCCTGCCACTAATCTCATCTACTCACACACCGCTGTTGTATAGCTGTACATGCAGTTACTGTAATTATTCCTTAAAAGCATGGTTCATAAAGTGTGTTAACTTTGTACATTAATAATTTGAAATAAAACCAGCATTTGCCAACCTGTTGCTTTTTTTTTTTTTAATTCAGTGTAAAAATGTTAAACTTTTCTCTTCCATTCCCAAGACAGCACTAAATGCCAACCTCCTTTGACATTCGACTTCAAAAGACTGCAATTTTCTGCTCACAAAAGCAATTTCATCCAGCTGAAGTAAATAGCACTTGGAGGTTAAAATGTCAAATAGTTTATGCTAATTCTACCCTCATGATTTTAGGTAGTTTTATTAAATGGTCAAGCTTATATTCTATACTCGGAAAGACCAACCCCCCACCACCACTCTCAAACATACGGGCCAGCAACTGTGAGCAGGTGCATGTCTGTGATAAAAAATAATTAAAAAAAAAAAAAAAGTGTTCAGGAGCCAAGTCAAAATGCTTATAGGAAACAATACCATTAGTACAAACATAATGACTTTGTCCTGCACATGCTACATACAATCCAAACAAATTCTATTTGAGATCTTGTAAGAATGGACATTCTCACTTTGCCAACAAGACCAAACAGAAATCCAATTTCAAGGACTCACCCTCTGAAAATGCAAAACATTGATGTATATCCAGTTTGCCACAGTCATTAAAACAGAGGAAGGGGGGAGGGTGAAAAATATAAACAATAAAAAAAATAATAATAATAATTAACTAATATTTTCCCTTTCCAAACATTTGTTAGGTTTGTTTTTGTGGCAACAGAAACCTAAAATAAACAAAATAAAAAGCCAACAGGGTTTAAAAGGGGAGGTGATGGAGGTGTACATTTCGTCTTATATCCATGTGCTTTTACATGACTATTCTGCATTTTCCCCCCCTTTTGCATTAAATATTTAAGTGTATGGATTTATGGAGTGACTCAACAGAACATTCACTTTTAACATTGCTCTTTATGACCAGACAAAACTGGAGTGCTGAACTTGCATTACTACTTCCAACTTACTTTGATATTGCCAACAATCTTGTGTAGGGTAGACGTGATTGTGCCTGTAAAAAGTTAAACTATATTCCCTGATATTCACTGATGGGTGCAGGATTTGTTTAGATTTCACCTGAAGGACTGAACGCACAGTCCTACAGCAAAGGTAACCGGGTTGTAAGGAATTCACTTGCAATTTTTTTTTTTTTTTTTTTTTTTTTGCTTTAAAGAATTTTAAGAATTGTAAAGAGCTTGATATAGCCTCAGCTACAGCCATTGTTTAATGTTTGACATAGTTCTGATTATCACCAGTAAAAGAAGTGAACAAAAAGAAAATGCTCCAAGTTCTGTCACACAGTATATTTAATTATGGTGACACGAAAACCAAGTTTTTGATCATGATAAATCTGTCAGTGACCGATATGGACTGAATTATTCCCTGCACACTCACCACCAAAATGGGAGATCTGGGACTTTATCTATCCCTGTGTCACTGGATCTCCAGCTTCCTGACAGACATCACAAGTAGTGTAGGTGGGCATTTCTCACCCTCAGCATTGGTGCTCCTCAAGGGTGTTCTTTGAGTCCTGTACTGTACTCATTATAAACCAACAACTGTGTGGCCACTTCCAGCATCAGGTTTTCTGACGATACTATTGTGGTAGGCCTGATCTCCAACAAAGATGAGGGGGCCTACCTGGAGGAGATTATTATCCTGGCACCAGGTCTCCAGGCATGTAATCTTCTACTACGTCAGCAAGAATAAAGAGCTGATAGTGGACTACAGCAGGAAACATACAAGGAGCTACCATCCTGTGAGGATCAACGGTGCCGCAGTAGAAATGGTAGACGGCTTCAGGTATCTTGGAGTTCACGTCTCACAGGACATGTCATGGTCCTGCCACATCAACAACCTGGCAAAGGCAGCCACCTTCAACGCCTAAGGGATTTCAGACTGCCCCCCAAGGTGTTGCAGAACTACTTGTGTCGTGCTTCCAGACCTCTTGACCACCTATAAGAGGTGGTGGTGGTCCAAAGTCAAGAAGATCATCAGTCATCCTAACAAACTCTACTCTGTTACCATCAAAAAAGCATTTTTGTGCCCTGAAAACGAACACAGAGGATGAGGAGCTGCTTCTTTCTAATGGCTATTTGGACTCTGAACCAGGTCTAAACCCAGATTCCATCCAGCTTACACTTTCGCCACATACAGGACTGTTAACTGCTCTTACCACACAGACTTTTCACTCATTTTTTCCACTGCATTAAGTTGCACATTCAGATGCACATTACACACTTGAATCTTCATCTGTATGCCATGCACACAGCTCAATTTTTATATATTTAATTTTTCTTGTCTTTGTTGTATAATTTTAGATTTAATTCTTTAGTATAGTTTATTCTGAGAATGTTTATATATTTTTATTTTATTCCATTTCCTTAACTCTTTGTTAAAATGTGTGGACAGTCAAGTACATTTCATTGCATTGCATTGCATTGCTGTAGCATGTAAATTATGTATATGTCAAACTTTGATTTGATCAACATTTCGATTCAATTTGATTTGATCGACAAAAGTGGAGAATGGTTCAGAAAAAGAACATTTTTTTTTTTTTTTTTTTTTTTTTAAAAAACACACTATTCCATCATTCCTACCTGCTGCAGAAGACTCTCAGTCTTGCTCTCAGGCCTTTGCCACCTAACAAACGCTAGCTGCCTCTCCTCATAAGACCTCCTAAGATCAAGATATTACTTTTCGGCAAGAGCCTCGGGCAATTGAACGGAATGTTTGCCTCCACCGTACGTTTGCTCAAATTGCTGTCATTTTTATTATCTAAACGTGGCCCTAAGGCAGGACGCACTCTGAAAGGGGACCCCATGGACCACTTCTAAAGAAAGACTCCTGGTATTAACTGGACTGAATTAAATCTCTGAACGTGTGTAGAGGGAAAGGATGGGGCCTTTAGGACCTTCAAGCATGAGCAAGATTGGCTATAGAAGTAATGAAAATAATTAAGGTGGATCCTCTGGAGTCTCTCGGACATGAGACTGAAACATGATTATTTTATACTCTCATATCAAGCTCTTCTCTCCAATGTGCTTTACATTGAGAATGAAAAGTTATTTATTAAAAAAAGCTGAGTTTAGACCATTCGTTCACAATTTCACCTTCATTTTTTGTCATTGTAAAAACAAGTGTCAAAACAAGCAAATATACTGAGAGAAGTTAACAACCTAACATACAAATTTAATAAAATATGAAGTACCCAAGTATACCCAGAACAATTAAACCTCTTTGAAAAGCTTACATTACATGTATATTTCGTAGAAAATACACAAGCACAGGCCACTGTGTCAACATTCCTCTCTAAAGACCTTATAATTCCCTGTTGGTGCAGGTTGGTGAAACTCAATCATTTTAAACATTAAGCAATTTTTCAAAGCACTTAAACACTAATATCCTTGTATGTCTTTGGTAGTACTCAAAAGCTAGCATTTATCCTCTTAATACGTTCTTACATATAAGAACTTAGAAACCCTCTGCTGTTCATCAGTGAATAACAAAATTAATGGCATTTTATTATAGCTCCTTTCCCTCTGCCCAAGCCTCTGAAGCAGCAGAGCTGATCATCAGAATAAAAATGAAACATTTGTTCTAAGCTCTTATACAGTGCCTTTATAAAGCAGATCGTTTGCAACAGCCATGGGTCTTGAAGGCCTATGATTGATGGCCAATATGCGGAAGCTAACTTTAGCCCTTAATGGTTTAAAATATGCTTGCGTCGCTCTCTCATGCTCAAGCCAAATGAGCCCATGTGCCAATTTATCAAAATGCCCAGGCCGTGGCTTAGAATCAGGCGCTTGTCTCCTAATGCCCTTGATAAATGTTCTTTATTTTTCTTTATTCATCCCTTACACCTGCATGCTGGGAACTGGATGCTTTTAGTAATTAATTTTAATCAATATTTGTGTGTATGTGGGGAGCCTCAATTAAGTTGTTTCTTTGTATGTGTTCCATCATGAATGTAGACGGCTCTACAGCGTAGTTTCAGAGATGACTTTAGTATAGACATTCTATTCTGAAGATCCATTTAATACTCGTCTTCAGTTTCAAACTTGGAGAAGGGGAGAAGAGAAAAAGCTATATGTACAGCCACATATCTGACTAAGCCCTATAATTGATTCTAGGGGTGTGCGATATGGCCCTAAAATAATATAATAATTCTGGGTATTTTTTGGTGATATGGTAAGTGCATAAAAACACACTATTGCAACTAATGATATATATATATATATATAAATACAAATACTTTTTTTTACTACAAATGTAACAGTTTCAAACATTCAAGAAGTGACAAAATCTGTAAACACTTATTTTGTAAACAGTAACTTACCAATATTCTGATTTTGTACAATGTATCATATGAATCTACCTCGCAACAAATGCAAAAAAGTGTGTGCATATAAACCACAAACTATAATCCAAAAAGTAACCTTAAAGCTTAATAAATAAATAAATAAAAATATACAGAATAGTTGCTGTGCTGAGTGTAGTTTCCAAGTTAGAGCTCATTGGCTGTTGAATTCTAATAGCATTTTGGATTTTCCTTGTCCTCAACCAGGTGCTTCTGCTTAAACTGGTGAATCATTTATTGCATTTCCGCCTTCTTATAATACCAAATAACAAAAACCCCTCCACATCACTGTAGTCACTTTCCTTTTTTTGGAACAAATTATTCCACCTCAGAGACACTTTACACCATACTTGTCACTGTGTCTAACTGACTCATGTAATGAATGTATGCCATATTATGGGCAACCTCTTGACGTCAATAAGTAATCAAGTCAGAATATCACTATTTTGGCAGAGCCCTAAAAAAATGAATAAATTAATAAATAAAAGTGCACTAATCCATTTCACACTACAGCCCCACCATCTCCAATCTAAAATATTAAACCACGCTATTTCCTTCAGCCTTGTCCCATCCACCCCACATCTGTTGTGTTTACATCAGCTCAGTAAACCTGGAAAGGCATAATAAGCCAAAAAACGCTAATAATCACAACAATCACTAACAATATCATGCCTGCCACTCAAGACAACCAACACAGAACTTTGTAATAAAATAAAAAATCTAATTAATATAATGCCTCTCCATAACCAAAAGATACCAAAAATAAAATCAATACCCAAAGACAAAATTCACAGAAACACTGTACAAACCAAAAAAGGGAATACAGAAGTCCATGGAAAGCAGGAGTAGCAAATGTGCTCAGCAGATACACTGAGGTGCTGTTTGAAGGCAGAATGTTGTCATCCTCTGACAGCATCAAGGCAGAGTAGCAATCGTACAATTGAGAACTCTCCCAGTTAGCCCTATGAGGCTGTAGCTAACTTCACTTGAAATACCTATTCCAGTCCACCATCACACCCAAAAACAAGGAGGGGCGGCACCCATGGGCTCTGCTGCCCAGCTGAATTGGCTTTTGCCATTGCATCTTTAACTGAAATAAAAGATCTAAGCAACAGGATGTTGATTTTGTTAATGTTTGTCAGTAGCATAAGTGAAGGCATAGGGCTTTCTAATTCAACCATCTTGTTTTTAGCTGTTTTAGTATTTCAGAAGTGCATGGAAAAACACTTTGGCCTTTCTACTCCAATAGAGAGTGATCCTTTCTGTGCTGTGTTCTGTTTTGGGTCAAGTGAAAGCATGGCAACATTCATATAGTGCAGACAACCATGCCCCACCAACTGACAGTGCAATGGAGCCAAGAGTTGCAAGAACTGTGAAACAAAACTGCAACAGACAGATCTATACCTCATGTCTTCAAGATTAAGGTAGTGATTATTCTTGTTTAAAATCAGAAAGGGTGCTTTGAGTATATTATCCAAAGTAAATTTTGTTAATATAGAGCAAAGTATGTGAAAAGTATTGAGGTTTGCCATTAAAGATCTGTTTATTATGACTATAGCATTATTGTACAAAACCCATTATTGTTAAGACTGCAAGAAAAATAGCCTTGCCAATACCAAAGCAGCTAGCTGCCATTTCCCATACAGCAGTGATGCATCAAAAGCCTTCCACTGGTTATATAAAACCAATCTCCATTGATTCAGCTAAAAGATATAACAATTTTTGCAGTGTCTGGCTCATATGTTCAGGCTCTTGTCAGTGTATACTGTCTAATGGTCCCCAACCAAGACAGATCCACCACCTCTCCAGCCTGACCTGTGATAAAGGTCAAGCAACATCAGCTGAATTTGGATCTGTGAAACATTAAACTCCAATGAAAGAATATAAAATTTCCAGAAACAGACTGGAATCAGCTGAAACTCATGATGCATGAATATTTTACACACCTCTAGACAATCAGACTGAAGAAGACATGGAAGTCAACCCCTCTGGGACAAGGATTAAGGCAGAATAAACTCAACCAAGTGTTACTTAAGCACTGTTTCAAATAAAAATCAAGAATGATAGAAGATATTTAAATAAATAAATAAATAAATCCATCGGGATGTTCACGAGTCAGGAGAAAGCAAATAAACTTTATCTTCTGCTGAATAACCATTTTGCAGCCTTCAGGATTTTATCTGAGAAGAGAATGCAATTCCTGGATGCACAAAGACAGTGTTCTTTATTTTTTCCCCCTCAATTTTGCCCCACTGGATGACCACAGCTGTGTATATTTTTCTTCCCACATTTCCACATCCAAAACAAGCTATTTCTTGACAGCAATTTGTATGTAAAAATGAAGCTGCCGAGCACAGTGCAGACTGATCTCTGATGTTATATACAAGTGAATAAAATCAAGAGCTCCTGTTCTTGCTGAGTTTTTAAGGAAAATTAAAAATGAGACCTAGGGGGTTGTCCCTCAGTCTGGACAAATTATTAGTAAATAGAGGGAAAGCCTGAAATAAAGAGTAACCAAAATGTGGGCTACTACCACAATTAATAAAACTCAATAAAATGATTTAACATAGAGAATATAAATAATTGAGGAAAAATAAACGAAAAAAAAAGTTATTAAACCTATTATAATAACAAACTGACAAAAGGGGGGGGGGGAATAAATACATAAATAAATAAATTAAATTAAAAATTAAAAACACCCCTGTATACGTATGTAACAGCTACTACCTGAATCTTTCACCCGGACGACACCCCGACAGTTTAGTCTCTAGGGATGTCAGTCATAAAATTTTAAACTGACTATTAAATTATGTATGACAATTACTTATTTTTTTAATCATATATTTATATAAAATATTATAGATTTTTTTTTATTTTAATAGGCCTGTATGCTTAATGATAGCATAAAGTGCACACACTATGGTAAATAACAGTTTATTCATAAAGATATGCAAAGATATTTGCCCCGTGTCCTGTCTTTAAAATTGCATGCTTGAAAACTATTTGTAATATCTCACAATAAGCAAAAAATCTAATCAAATGTAATATGGCTTAAACATCTGTTATTTACTGGCTTGGCAAATTCTGGACAAGGCTACGTTCACACAGCAGGTAAAGAGGCCCAGTCATACATGACACCGATGTGTCGTTCATGTGGCTGGGTGAACAGCACCAATCACATTGAATCTGACATTTCATATCAGATTTGGGTCACTTTCATATGATCCATGTCCATCTGTGGAAATTCGGCTGTCTGAAAGGCCAGGTCGGAATTCTAGTGACTTTTAAGTCACTCCGGCTGCTGAGAATAATCTCTGGACTATGGTCCAAAGCATTTTTTCATTTTAATTTGAGATGTTTAGGAGGAGGAAATGGCCAGGTCAAAAGATTTCCGTTTTGTAAAAAAAAAATACTGGGAAACGAAAAACCTGTGACACTCCTGAAACCAGGTTGCTATCTCTCATGAGAAAATAAAACACGTGGACATTTGTATAAGGGTTTAATAAAATAAGAGATTTTTTTTTAGTACTATATCAGTTTTATATTGTTCATGTCGTTATGAAGCTGTATAAATGTGGCTGCTGGAAATATTACTTATTTTCTTTTTTTTGTTTTGAAAAATAACTTATTTTGTCTGTGCTAAATTTCTTCGAGACTTGTGTTCATGAGACCTGGGAAATTTACACTCAGAGTGAAAGAAAAATCAGTTCATGTTTTAATATTCTATCTTTAATACTGTTTTTAAAATAGAAAACATATGGAAAAAAGAAAGAGGGAGGTTTTGTGATATAGCACTCCAGTCCGGTCCCATTCCATCATTTAAAAAATGAAAGTGCTTTGTATGAAACAAAGAAATTTTCTTGTGGTCAGCACCTGAAACATCATTTTGTGCTTGCGGGTCAGTTTTGGAGCATGATCTGTTCAGACTGATGTCAGATATAGGTCATATACAGGGGCTGGTCATAAAATTAGAATATCATGAAAAAGTTGATTTCAGTTATTTCAGTAATTCCATTCAAAAAATGAAACTTGACATATATCAGTCTGTGTTTAATGAATGCGTATATAAAAGTGTTTATCTTTTAGTTTAAAGATTGTAACTGACAACTAATGAAAACCCCAAATTCAGTATCTCAAATTAGAATATTGTGAAAAGGTTCAATATTTTCGACACCTGGTGCCACACTCTAATCAGCTAATTAACTCAAAACGCTTGCAAAGGCCTCTGTCTACTTCTGTAGGCTACACAATCATGGTGTCACGCCTTCGTCCTGTCATGTCTGTTGTCCCCGGCCATGTGCTTTTAGCACATGGCTATGTTTTGTTTATGTCCTTGTCTCCGCCCTCGTCCCGCCTCTGTTCCGCCGCCTCGTCTGTCATTTGTTAACCCGTCCCCTCGTTATCTGTCCAGGTGTGTCTCGTTTGTGTTAGTATTTAAGCCCTCTTGACTCGTGTCCTGTTTGTCGTTCATTCACATTCATATTCCCCTTTGTCATGTCGGTCATGTTATCTGTCTGTCTCCGTAGTTTCCCTCGTCGTCGTTTCGTTTCCCAGTCTAGTCTGTCTCTGTGATAGTTTCGCTTCATTTCGTGTTTTGTCGTTTCCTTTGTATCTTGTCTTTGTTTTGCTTTATTAAACTGTCCGCGTTTTAGCAAATGCGTCCGCCTCAGTCAGTCCGCTCCGTGATTCCTGACAGAATGAACGACCACAAGGACGCAGCTAGCGCGGATTATTATCTCAAAGGGTGTGCCGTTCGCCGGACTCCATTCCGCACAGGCCCCAAAGATCCTGTGGGGGAGGCTTTGAAAGCGGCCTCGGAATGGAGTCGCGGGCTCCAGCTCCTGCCTGGCGCTGTTCCGGATCCTATAGCGGAGGAGTCGACTCGGGAATCGAGTAGTTGCGCCAGCGGGAGTCGAAAGAGTCGGCGGAAGAACCGTGCTGGAGTTCCCCCCTCGCTGGAGGATTACCCCCTCAGGTCCGGGGAAATTTTTGGGGGGGCGTTAAGGGTAGGGGCTGTTAGCCTCACCTCCGTAGCTCTGAGGTCTGAGGCTAACAGGGGCGCACCTCGAGGGGATCTAATGGGTGCGCCTGTGAAACCCCCTAAACCCTTTACAGCTCCAGTGCGGGCCCGGCGAGCAGCACAAACCCCTGTCCTCGAGAGCGCGGCGCGCGCCTCTCCTGTCTTTCTTGAGCGCGATGCACGCCTCTCCTGCCTCCGTGGACGACGTCGCAGGCCACCCTGTCTCCGTGGACGACGTCGCAGGCCCCCCTGCCTCCGTGGACGTCGTCGCAGGCCCCCCTGCCTCCGTGGACGTCGTCGCAGGCCCCCCTGCCTCCGTGGACGTCGTCGCAGGCCCCCCTGCCTCCGTGGACGTCGTCGCAGGCCCCCCTGCCTCCGTGGACGTCGTCGCAGGCTCCCCTGCCTCCGTGGACGTCGCTGCAGGGCCCCCTGTCTCGGTGATGGCGGCACCCGCCGCTCTTGTCTCGGTGATGGCGGCACCCGCCGCTCCTGTCTCGGTGATGGCGGCACCCGCCGCTCCTGTCTCGGTGATGGCGGCACCCGCCGCTCCTGTCTCGGTGATGGCGGCACCCGCCGCTCCTGTCTCGGTGACTATGGCGGCACCCGCCGCTCCTGTCTCGGTGACTATGGCGGCACCCGCCGCTCCTGTCTCGGTGACTATGGCGGCACCCGCCGCTCCTGTCCCCGTGACTGTGGCTACGGCCTCTCCTGTCCCCGTGACTGTGGCTACGGCCTCTCCTGTCCCCGTGACTGTGGCTACGGCCTCTCCTGTCCCCGTGACTGTGGCTACGGCCTCTCCTGTCCATGTCCGTAGGTCGGCCCGAAGGACTTCAGGGCCGATCCCCAGAACTGTGCCCAGGCTGGTTCCTCAGACTGCCCCACAGACATTAGCCAGTCCTGGGCACCCCCCTGTTATTTTGGTTCCCTTGTCTGTCCCTGTCCTGGTTCCCGTCTCTGTCCTTGTCCCTGTACCCATGTCAGCTTTTGTCTCTGTCCCAGTCCCTGTCACTGTGTTCGTGTCTGTCCCCCTGAATGTCTTGGTCCCTGTTCCCCTACCAAGTCCAGTCCAGTCTCCTGTGAGTCCTGTCCAGTCCCCTATCAGCCCTGTCCAGTCTATGTTTCAACCCCCGGTTCAGTCCCCTGTTAGTCATGTCCAGTCTTCGTATCCGTCCAATGTCCAGTCACCCGTCTTGTCTCCGGTCCAGTCTCTGTTTCAACCCTGTCTTGTCCCCTGTTAGTCCTGTCCAGTCTCTGTTTCAACCCTCTGTCTTGTCTCCTGTCCAGTCCCCTGTCAGTCCTGTCCAGTCCCTGTTTCAACCCTCTGTCTTGTCTCACGTCCAGTTCCCGTATCCATCCAATGTCCTGTCACCTGTCTTGTCTCCGGTCCAGTTTCCCTTTCAATCCCCTGTCCAGTCTCCAGTCCCGTCTCCGTTTCAGTCTAGTGTCATGTCACCTGTCCTGTCCAGTCACGTACCCCTGTCCAGTCTAACGTTCCTATCCTGTCCAGTGTCTTGTCACCAGTCTCTGCTCCCGTCCAGTCCCAGCACCAAGTCCTGTCACCTGTCCCGTCTTCTGTCCAGTCCCTGTTTCCATCCAGTGTCATGTCCAATGTCAAAAACCCTGTCAAGTCCCATGTGTCCACTCCTGTCCAGTCCGTTCTCGTCTCTTGCTGCCCCCCTTTGTCAGTCTCCTGTCATGTCCCATGTCCCGTCTCATATATTCGGTCCTGTCGTGTCCCCAGCTCCTGTGTCTGTTCCCGTCCTGTCCTGAGTCCTGTCACCCGTTGGTTTGTTGTCCTGTCTTGTTTTCCGTGCCCTCTCCTGTGCCAGCTCCTGGGGGGTTTAGGAGTACGCGCCCGGGAGTTGCGCGTTCTTGGGGGGGGCATCTGTCACGCCTTCGTCCTGTCATGTCTGTTGTCCCCGGCCATGTGCTTTTAGCACATGGCTATGTTTTGTTTATGTCCTTGTCTCCGCCTTCGTCCCGCCTCTGTTCCGCCGCCTGGTCTGTCATTTGTTAACCCGTCCCCTCGTTATCTGTCCAGGTGTGTCTCGTTTGTGTTAGTATTTAAGCCCTCTTGACTCGTGTCCTGTTTGTCGTTCATTCACATTCATATTCCCCTTTGTCATGTTATCTGTCTGTCTCCGTAGTTTCCCTCGTCGTCGTTTCGTTTCCCAGTCTAGTCTGTCTCTGTGATAGTTTCGTTTCATTTCGTGTTTTGTTGTTTCCTTTGTATCTTGTCTTTGTTTTGCTTTATTAAACTGTCCGCGTTTTAGCAAATGTGTCCGCCTCAGTCAGTCCGCTCCGTGATTCCTGACACATGGGAAAGACTGCTGACTTGAAAGTTGTCCAAAAGATGACCATTGACACCTTACACAAGCAGGGCAAGACACAAAGGTCATTGCACTGGATGTTCACAGAGCTCTGTGTCCAAGCACATTGTAAGACATGGATTTCAGCTGTCGCATTCCTTGTGTCAAGCCACTCTTGAACAAGAGACAGCGTCAGAAGTGTCTCACCTGGCTAAAGACAAAAAGGACTGGACTGCTGCTGAGTGGTCCAAAGTTATGTTCTCTGATTAAAGTAAATTTTGCATCTCCTTTGGAAATCAAGGTCCCAGATTCTGGAGGAAGAGAGGAGAGACACAGAATCTGCATTGCTTGAGGTCCAGTGTAAAGTTTCCACAGTCAGTGATGGTTTGGGGTGCCATGTCATCTGCTGGTGTTGGTCCACTGTTTGAGGTCCAAGGTCAACGCAGCCGTCTACCAGGAAGTTTTAGAGCATTTCATGCTTCCTGCTGTTGATCAACTTTATGGAGATGCAGAATTCATTTTCCAACAGGACTTTTCACCTGCACACAGTGCCAAAGCTACCCGTACCTGGTTTAAGGACCATGGTCTCCCTGTTCTTAATTGGCCAGCAAACTTGCCTGACCTTAACCCCATAGAAAATCTATAGGGTATTGTGAAGAGGATAAAGCAATACACTAGACCCAACAATGCAAAAGAGATGAAGGCCACTATCAGAGCAACCTGTGCTCTCATAACACCCGAGCAGTGCCACAGACTGATCGACTACATGCTACTCCGCATTGCTGCGGTAATTCAAAAGGAGCCCCAACTAAGTATCGAGTGCTGTACATATTCATACTTTTCAGTTTTTTGGGTTTTTTTTTGGTCTTGGTCTTAAGTAATACTCTAATTTTCAGAGATACTGAATTTGGGGTTTTCATTAGTTGTCAGTTATAATCATCAAATTAAAAGAAATAAACACCTGAAATACATCAGTCTGTGTGTAATGAATGTGCAAATTAGCTTTACTAATCACACTTGATCTCATTTAAAACAAACAGGACTAAAACTATAGACATGCCTATTCTAATCTAATCCACTTTAAAACATACACTTTAGAACATTTGATGTTCTTAAGCAGATTAAGAACAAAAGTCCTGGTTAGCAGTTAGCAAGAGCAGAATGATTTTTGTGATAGCACCTGTACTCTGTGCTCCAGGTTTAATCTTGATCAAAGTTGGCAGACATGTTAATATTTCTTGATTATGGTTATCATTTGGTAAAACAAATTAAAAAGCAACAGAAAGAAAGGGGATTCCAGACTGATGTGCAAATGGGGAAAGAAAAACACTTGGCAGAGCATGGTTCAGGAGGTAGAATGTTTACCAAATCTTTGAGCAATGCTGACGTTTGTTTAGAGATTTTTACCATTCTCCCTAACATCTGATGAAACATCAACAAAATAAAATGCATGAACTAGCTACAAGCCAACAGTGGTGAAATATGAAAATGCAATATGAAGTCAGTATGAAGCTTTTCAAATCTTCAGTGAATACCAGAGAGTTATGTGGCGAGACAGGGCCTAATCAAGTTCTGTGTGTTCATTCTTCCACTTCATTCCACCCTCCGTCTTCAACGAGATTTAGCCCTTCCTGATTTACAGGGGTGTCTGAGGCCGAACGGAGGGCCCCCCTCTTCACTGCCACACTGGGGACTGGAGCAGAGAGATTTACACCAGCTAGAATCATTTCCTAGACTAGTACTCACTGGGAAACCATATATTTCATCCTCAAAATCTAGTCCAACTGAGACTTCTGTCAAGTCTCTGTCAAGAATTGCATTTCAGTTTATATACTTGTTTACTGATTTCTGATGTGATTAGTGAAATAGTTTGTTGATACAAAACTACAATAATAGCTCAGAATGTCAGAACAAAGAATTTTGTCTCCAACATCTTGAACTGCCTCAGCAGAATTAGAACATTTTTGGTTGTAGTTGTAAGACCTTGATTACTTTTCTGCTATAATGGTGAACAAATTCTAGTAGAGCACAGAGTTTAATTGTTAAATTTGATTTAAAACAAAATAATAAAAATAAATAAATCAATCATCATGGCTCATCACACACCACTCTCCAATGTGTACAAAAAAATAAAAAAATAAATAAATAAATGAATAAAAAAATAAATAAAAAAGTAAAATTGCCCAAATCAATATTATGCTTATTAAAAATGACCTGGTGTGCACAGATTCAATATGCATAATGTCAAAACATAACTTTAAGAAAGGTATAGTAAAGGTTCTCTACTGATGAGTTAGCCCTGGGGTAGTAGTTTATTTTAGGTTTAAATACATCTTTGAAAATATTACTAGAGATCACTAGACCCCACAACTGCCCCTTTTCAAATGCATTATTCTTTTAACAAAATCCCCTCAATTAATTCAGTAATCTAGCTGGGGGGGGGGGGGGGGGTAAATGCCCCCACCCCACTTTCCTCCATACCAGAGTTTTCTTAGTTATAGTTAATTGTTCATCAGAAGAGAACATACATGAGACAAGACACCTGCATATGCAGGGCTTTCACAGCAATAATATACAATTTCTATTTTATCCTTTGTATGTAATGCTGTAGGGGAGCACTAACATGATAGTTATAGAACACAGCAAGAAGGGAAATTTGTTCTTGTAGCATGCACTGCGCTACACAAAAACAGTGGCATTTCTTACAAACCAAAGATTCTTACATTTTGTCTTCTATTCAGGGAGCAAAGCTGAGACCAGTTAGCAAAACAATACACACAGAAATATGAGTAAAGAATGATGGCTTGTCAGGGACTCAGTAAATATTCAAACAAAAAGAAAATCTGTCCAAAGGCTCCTTTATTTAAAATCATCCAAAATATAACTGATGACAACTGCTGTCAAAAACATCCTGAAAGGCTCAATTCTAGCAAACACAAGATTGAATTGTAGTGTTGCTGTTAATCAAAAATTCAATCCATGGTTAATCAAGGCCAATGTAGCACTTACCCAAGTGGTCTAAAGTGCTATAGAAAGACAAACTCAGACCAGATGTGCTTGCAATGGAGTTTTCACATCAGCTAGGTTGGATGAAGCGTCATGATCCAAACTCCTCAGTGTTGCAAATTTCCTTTTTTTTTTTTTTTTTTTTTTTTTTTTTAAAATAGCTGCATCAAAGTTATTCAACTGGAACAGTATATTTAATAAAGGGGCCTTTCAACCCCAAAGTTAAGATTTATTTCATCATAAATTCATAAGATATTATTTAAACTCTGGCATGAAAAGGAGATTGGAAGAGCGCACTTATTCAAAACCTTTTATCCTTCCAAACAATGGAAACAATTAGATGCAATTGTTTTATAGTATTCATATAAATGTATCTATTTTCTTTCTTTAGAGAACAGCTTCTGGTCCCCACAGCCCCCCCCCACGATGGAGGAGTTAAACTGCCAGGAGAGGTGTAAAAAGTGGCCTCCTTGGAGACAGCAAGAACACTGAAGCCCATCCAACCTTGGAAGAAGCTTATGCAGTTGGACGCGTCTTGCTGTGCGTAGCCTGTGTTAACTGTCCCATGTTTTATTTAACAGTGCAAGCACCGTGTTAAACTCAACCACAACATCTAAGCGATGAAAATCTCCCTCTTCAACAAGGTTTTTGTTTTGAGTGTGATGTGGCAGAAAATAGCTTCCGAGATTCATCTGCTGTACCAGGCACAAACAGCCTGGTCTCAATGCCCCGATTTAACTCTCATGTGAAAAATAAGTTTGAAAATAATGTCAGGTCTGTCATTTTCTCTCAGAAATGAGTTTTGTAATGCAGGCCAGTCTTTTTCCACCTCACTCTCACAAACCATGTGATGAGTTAAGATATCTGCAAAGTTTTCCTATACCCTTTTATAATATTAATATTAATATTATTATTATTATTATTATGGGTGACACAGTGGCGCAGCAGGTAATGTCGCAGTCACACAGCTCCAGGAATCTGGAGGTTGTGGGCTCGAGTCCCGCTCCGGGTAACTGCCTGTGAGGAGTTTGGTGTGTTCTCCCTGTGTCTGCGTGGGTTTCCTCCGGGTGCTCCAGTTTCCTCCCACAGTCCAAAAACACACACCGGTAGGTGGACTGGTGACTCAAAAGTGTCGGTAGGTGTGACTGTGTGTCTTGCCCTGTGAAGGACTGGCGCCCCCTCCAGGGTGTATTTCTGCCATGCCCCCCATAATTCCAGGTAGGCTCTGGACCCACCGCGACCCTGAACTGGATAAGCGTTTACAGATAATGAATGAATGAATAATAATTCTTAAAATGGTCCTTGGAACATGTTCTAAAGGATTTCCAAAGAAAAGTGTTACAAATCTTAGAAATAAATAATTCTGTAGACTGAACACATACCCGTTTTATACAAGTTCAGAGTCAACTAAAGTTACTCACGTTTGGTAAAACTACTATGAGGATCAAGCAGATTACAAAACCATAAAACTAATACTAAACATTAATTGAACAGTTGTTTAAGGAGTCAAAAACAGCTCTTTCAATGAACTTAGCACTGTTTTATAACAGCTGTTTATTTGCAGCTTGTGACATTCCAATGAACACTGCATAAAACTCAGCTGAAGTCATGTGTAGCGGAAATAGTTATGCACACGTTGCGGTGGCAGAAGCACTACATAGCGGAGTCAAAGATAATTCATTATTATTTTATTAATAATTAATTATTTAATTCATTCTGCTAATCTCAGTGTTTGAGAGCCATTAAATAATATGTAGTGTCCTTACCTGTCTTAATTTCAGCTTAGACAAGGCGGCCATCTTGACATATTATACAGCAGAATTAGCTAGAATTAACTATTATTAATGAATTATGCTCATTGACCCACCGTGGGTTCTTGACTCTGAAATTGAATCTGAACTAGAAGTTATAATTCCATACAAGAAAGGTGCACACACAAACAAATAACCAAGGATTGGTTTTATCACACAAATATTGGTTTATTATTTGTAAAATACAATAATGAATATTGATTATACATTCATATAATGAAATGGATTACTGCGATACATGAGGGAACAGGAAGATTAATATATGAGGGAACTTCTCTATGATAATTATTACCCTAAGTTCTAAGAAAGGCTATTGTTTATCCCAGCAAACAACCCATGAGCCATGAGAGACATGAGACCATGTGACCTTACGTATCCGGAGATGGACAAGGAGCATGTCACTGTCAGTGCTTTCCGGCATGACTTCCTGGAGAATTGCAGACGTGGGCCTTGTAGGGTGCAGCTGCAGGCGTTCCTTTTCTCTCCCTGTTCAAACACAGCAATGGACGGGATAGCTGGGAGCATGTCGCTGATATGCAGTGCTTTCCAGCGTGGGCCTTGTAGCATAGGTCATTCTGAGGGTGTGTGTAGCCTTCTCCGTCGCTGGTCCGGAAGCTTTGAGTGTCAGAGGTCTGGTCTCCTCCAATGCTCTTGATGTGGCATTGAATTTATAGCTCTTCTAGCTATAGTTTTCTAATAGAGATAAAAACTAAAATAGAAAAATCTGTTCTTTCTGGACCATGAGGGGCCCAAGACTGTTGAAGAGAGCCATGAGAGAGCCTGCGCCTGCAGAGACGTCTGCAGAGCAAGAGGGCTCTCCGACTACCCGATCTGAGAAGCATTGTCTGCTGGAAGCAGGAGAGAGACGTTCTTCAGAAAAACATCTTCCTCTCCAAAATTCTCAAAGAGTGTGTCTCAGAGGAGTGTTAAAAGAGTGAAGGTCTAAGTGTGGTGTGTGACTGGCTTTTACCAGAGTTTAGAAAACCCACCCCGAATACCTGATTCATCCTCAATGAGGGAGAATTGGAGCATTTCTTGCTCCTGATTGGTTTCCTGTACCTTGGTAGTGGCATCACATAGAATTTATGACCCTGGACAAGACAAAGGCTTGAAGACCATCTCCTTTGAATGAATCTCCAAGATTTTGAATCATACTTTTGCAATATAAAAGATTAGATGTTAACACAAAGTAATATCATTAAGACAACCATGTTCTACATAATTATTAACCAACTACACACATAGTATGTGGCTACCTTGGTTCGACATAAATTCATATAAAACAAAAATGACTTTAAACACATGTAAATTAATTCCACCCAGTTTGATTGTCTAAATGAAATTAATTTGAAACAGTTGTGCCCATATACAACTTGTTTTTCATGTAAGAACTTTGGGATGTTTGAGTCTTTTATAGTTAACAGTCTTTAAAAATGTGTAAGAGGACATGGAATAAAGGTGGGTCTGTGTGTCCCTCTGCATTTTGCAAAGATTCTTTTCTTGACCCTGGGGGTCCTTGGGTCATAAAAAAGGGTCCTTGGAGAGGTTTACGAGCCTGCTCTCTGTTATCTGAAATTCCATCTGGCTTGTGTGGAGATGTCTCTGCAATGCTAAAGTTTGGGTATTTAAAATAAAACTCTCAGAAAGTCAAATTTCATATTAGGAATTAATACACATTCATAATATCATACTACACATGTAATGTAATTTTTTTAATATATAAAACAGAGCACATCCGGGTTGTGAAATGCTCCAGTAATGTTTAATATTAGTTTTTAACTATTTGGAAAAGGAACACTACATAGAAGTTTTACCTTTAATTTCCAAATCTGGGCTCCCTGTATAAACTGCACTATGTAACATTTGGAGGGTAAGAAACCACACCTCCCACCCTCCCTATTGCCTTTTGTACAGTGCTGTATATATTTATTACACTACAGGGAGCCCCAAAAGCAAAAACCCCAAATCTTGCTTTAGAAAGACCTTGACAAATATTCAAAATATAAACCCCAACAATTAGAAAAATAGCAGCACAAGATTGTTTCATCTTTCGCACTGAAACAAATGTGACAAAAATCTAACTAATTTAGCATGAAAAATTACAAACCCCTTGAAGAAATTAACAGAGGATCAGTATTTACTATCAGACTTTTTCAAGCAGAGTAGCTTCATTATAATCATATCCTCCCCTAGTGTTCTTTACTCTGAGAAGGAAATTCACATACATGCATATTCCACAAGGCAAAAAGCACAAAATAAACATGGCTGCCCCTTATGTCTAGTAAAACATGATGACCATTGTTTAAAGCCATAAAGAGACAAAGATTTCAGCACCAAACAGCTCCTTAAATAAGCAGAAGCCCCTAAGAATGGAGAGGCTTTCTGTTTGGTTTGTTTGGATGATTGTATATTCAATACAAATTTACATGCCATTATTTAAAGTGTAGCTGAAGAAAAAGATAACCTAATTGTGCATGAATCATCTATGCTTCTAAAAGCTGCTATAGTGTGAAATTAAACACAATTAGCGTACCAATTAACAGACAGGCAAATCAAAGTTGGGGAGGGGGTACAAGTTAGATGGACTGGGCCATGATAGCCCAGCACAAAAAAAGGAGTACAATTATCCTGGAATCGATCGTATACTCTGATAATTGAACTTTGCGAGAGGTAAAAATCAATTATAATCAGAGCGAGATTCCCTTCTAGTCCACTTTCAGCAGACACTATTTCTCACATCACCTCTTGCAAAGAATTGTCTCTGTTTCAAATGAGATGTAATAATCACTGCAGCCATTAAATTTATCCCTTTCGTTCAACTCAAATTATGGGTAATCTTTCTGCAGTGGGTGTTCTTGAGGTTCCATTTCTTTAGCAAGCATTTGCCTTGTAAGTCACCACATGCAGGTTTATATATGGAGCACTTGCTGGCATGTCACATATTCGTTTAAATAGCACAATGAAGGTAATTAGTTACTGCCCATCAATGTTTATCTTTAAATCATAATGCAAAAGTCTTGATGGCTGATTTTAGCCATATATTAGTCTGTTTGATTAGAGAATTTCCCTTTCAAATCACTAATTCATAGCAGTTCTTAAAATTCCTAGATAATTACAGATGTAAATAAATCATTGAAAGGTAAATGGGACAGAACTCCCTGATTTACAATACTCCACATTTCACTAACTCCTTTACCCTGTTACCCTACACTGTCAGAAAAAACTATCACTGCACCTTTTGCTGTCACTGTGGTTATACCCTCTAAGGTACATAGTTAGTACCTTTAATTAGGGAAATATAGTGCCTTACTTTTTTATAATTGTATATTCTTAAAATGTGTTGATTTTATATGCCCAAATTCATCTCCTGGACTTATGTTGTTTTATTTAACACTGTTCTACAGGGTGAGCCAAAAGCCACAGGACACCCTAAATACCCCGGCAACTAGTGGGCGAGGAGGTATATCTTTTAGGCAATGCCTGGAACATGGCCACCATCTTGAAAGTTGCCATATTGGATCAAGAGCAAGTGTTTCCCAGAGGGAAAGTGTTCAGTTAGCATATTAAAGAAAAGGTGTCCTGCAACACGACACACCCTGTATAATGATTGCATGTTACCTCTTCTTCTGGACTAACAAATTTAGGGAACACACCTGGACTTTAAAAGCACTATTGCACTTAAATAAATAAAACAAATTAAAATAAAATGTAAAAAAGGTGCATTTAGTAAAAATGTATCTCTAGCATGCATGTTTTCCTGAATGTACCTAGTGGTTAAGTCAATGCAGTTTACCTTTACAAGTTCCAGCTGCCATTACCAGTGTTTCTCTTTATAGGAGTGGATCCATACACACTACTCATTTCCACATTGAGGACATGCATTCAAAAGTGAAGCTTCCATTTGTCTGTATTATGTAATAGAAGTCCAGGAGCACCCATCTATATCTTGGTTCATTCATTCATTGTTTGTAACTGCAAAAAACTTTGTAGCTACAAATAAAAGCGTCTGTCCCTTACTACATAAACCATTCATTACCCAGTAAACATTCAGTGAGAGAGTGTGAGTATATAAACTTTGACAAATTCCTTAACTAGTCCTAGAGTAGACAATGACAATTTTAAGGTTTTAATGGTTTCATGATGTGGAGTATCATTTTTACCAAAATTCTACTCCAAAAACCCACACCCCCATATTTTTTTATAAGTTGTCCCCAAAAAATTTATATTTCCAGACTCCAGTTTAAGTGCAAAGCTCTACTGGTCTGGCTGTCACCTTAATGTGTATATAACCAAGCTTTGGATGCACTTTATAAAAGTGAATAAATTAAAAAATAAATAAAATAAAATAAAAAACCCACACAGAACTCCAAACATTCAAAACCATGAACCAAGATACAGATTCAGCTCTATTCCAGCTCCAAAAGGTGCAGTGGAGGTGCAATGCAGAAGAGCTGAAGGCCATTATTAGAGCAACCTGGGCTCTCATAACACCTGAGCAGTGCCACAAAGTGATCGACTCCATGCCACGCCACACTGCTGCAGTAATTCAGGCAAAAGAAGCCCCGACTAAGTACTGAGTGCTGTACATGCTCATACTTTTCAGTTGGCCAGCATTTCTAAAAATCCTTTTTGTATTGGTCTTAAGTAATATTCTAATTTAAGATACTGAATTTGGCGTTTTCATTAGTTGTCAGTTATAATCATTAAATTAAAAGAAATAAACACTTAAAATATCAGTCTGTGTGTAATAAATGAGTATAATACACAAGTTTCACTTTTTGATTGAAATTACTGAAATAAAGCAACGTTTTCATGACATTCTAATTTTATGACCAGCACGTGTACAATGTATAAATTCAAGTAGCACTGCTGTTTCTGATCCCCTTATTGCAATAAGCACCAACAGAAAAACCTAGTCATTGTCCTTGCAGTGCTTCAAATTGCACTTGTATAGACATTGAAGCATTAATACATATTTTCAAAGTTGGGACGTTTACCATGGACATTGATGAGTATTTACAGGTAATTATGGGAATTAACGGGAATAAAATGGGAATATTCAAAGCTAGGTGAGAAACTATACTTTTTTTAAAAACCAATATAATGTAAATCTTGGCTAAAACAATTAGATATGATAACAAAACAGATGAATAGTAAAACTTTTCCTCAATCCCAAGCACATGGCTATTGAGATCACACCCCGTTCATACACTGTTCATTCCTCCATCACATGTACAGCATATGTCCAGATGATTTCTAGAAACTTGACACTAGCTGCTAGTGAAAGCACACATTTGGATCAAAAGGACTACCTAAAGTCAGTTACGTTTTGACGATACTGTCATATTTTTGACAGTAATAGCATTGAAACATTTAAGCAACTATTAAATCAAGATCTAATTTCACAGTTGCTTGCTATCCAGTAAATCAGAAAATGAACTGCAATTACATTTAAGACACTAGTTTACCAAGCTAGCAGGCCATCAAGAGATTAGCTTTCAAAGGCTAGCATAGGCTAGCTTCCTATATTTTTTGCCACAATAGGTTTCTGTAACCAAGAATTAATACTTATTTGCACATGGAGGATACAGAGGTTCAGGAAGAAGCCTAGAACTATTAAGCAAAAATGCAGAATGTGCCGAGGCCAAAACTGAGAAGCTTGTAGGAAAATACCTTTATTTGGTTTATTGTTAAATTTTATTTAATTTTTTTAAGGAAGGAAGGCTGCTTTGTTTTACATTTTGAATAGCATTTTTTGAGGGAGTGGGGGGCATGAGTTATTTTGCTTTTTTAATTTAACTTTTAATAGTTCAATGAAAGCATTAAGCATTTAGTTCTCAGTTCTGCTTGCAACTAACTATTTGTATTATGCCTTTATATCTGCTGTTGACAAAAGTACACTGATGATAGTGTATGATATTGTTCCTTTAAAGTATCCAATATTTCCTATTAATACCAATAAATTCCCATGAAAAGTTTATTTTGGAATATTTCCAAGTTCCAGGGCTAATGTTCCCATGGAAAATTGCTGGTAATTTAATGGAAATTTATCTGAAATGTTCCAGCCTTTCGCAAACCTACATTAATGACATGTTAAATCTATAGATATGTGATGCTCCCCCTTAAAGTTGAGACTGGTAAAATGTTGAGTGGAAGAAACAGTGGGGCGGAGGAGAGGACATATCTCTCACATGAATCCCCAGAAGAGCAATAAATTGGATGATCTTGTATAAGGGAATACTAATAGCTAGCAGAGGTCAGAATGAACCACCTCTCTCTCACACACCTCAACTCAGCTCTTCCCCATTATTATTTCTCACCTTGTTAGCCCCAAAACAGGGCCCAAAGTCTGTTAGCAAGGCCCACACTGCGTGATCAATACTGCAGTGAGCCAATACTGCAGGAGAAACCAAGCGTAGCATACTGAGAAGAGCAGCACAGGGAAGATAGCAGGAACAGATAGAGAGATTGAGATGGGAGGTGGGGCACTTCTCACAGTGAAATAATGGTAGAGGGCTTTGAAATAATTGGCAATACCTCTTCCTACTCTAAAGCTGCAGATGGATCAAGAACCACCAGGGAAAGCCTATGATCAATTATTCATGTGTGTATATTCCTGTTACAACACCATAGCGTAATATGCCACCAAATGAACCATTATATGAGGCTCGAACCAAACAACGTCAGTAATCTAGACAAGTAATCTAGAGCCTTGCAAATGTCCTCATTTAGCCTATAAAGGCTCTAGAACGTCATCTCCCCAGTAGAGAAACAGAGGGCATGCATGAGTTTCCATTTTTAATGCTGCAAAGTCTGGCCTGAAACAGACATGCTGCCAAAAAACCCTGGGCAGTCCACTCTAGAGCATGCGGCTGTTCATATGGTGAGAAATCCACCCATGATTGTACCATGTTAGTCTATTGTAGCTCAACTCCTGTTTTATCAGACTTATTTGAATAGCTACTGGTTTGAGCCAAATGCTGATACACACACCACACAAGCAAACAGACAGTTGTTGGGCCTTAGACTAAAATGTAGCCTACCATTTTCCACTTGGGTCTGGATGCAGTGAACTAATCTTCAAGCATAAATGCACCTTTGTTTTGATAATATTAAAAAAAAAAAAAAAAAAAAAAAAAATCAATAAATAAATAACAAATAATTAAAATTACACAACTAAGACATGACACACAAACCCCTTATTTTAAACAGTAATTTTTCCATGCATTTGAAATAACTGAATAGGCATTAATGACTTGTGCTTTTCAGTTTATGTTGGATTGGTCTTTTCCACAATTGTCCAAATATTGTCCAACCTAGCAATGGCAACATTTTTCTGAGAAGCATGGCTAGGTCATTTATTAAGAACTTGTAATTCAATGTCCTCTAATGAAAACACAAGTTACCTAACCAAGTTAAAAAGAGGACAGAACAAGAAGTAATAAGACAAAATTGAATAATACACCAGATATGAGCTATTAGTTTTAAGTATTTTTCCTGCAAACCACGTAAACACCACATTTCAGAGAAAAGGTTTGTGCGCTGGTTCAGTTTCACAGTGGAAGTAATGGACTAAATATACGCAGACACACACTTCCAGCTCCAGACCAGGTTGGCTGTTCCTTCTCCTGAAGTCGCCATGACGTCTGAACCTGATTGGAAAATTGATTCAAATGGATGTTGATCACGAACAAGTGTGATCCTACTACTGCCGTCCCTTCAAAAGACACAGCAGGACATAAAACTGCATGAGGCTCAGTACACTACAGCAGTTTTAAAAAGGACTCACCAAAACACGTTAATGCCCTTTTTACTCATTTCCTTCAAAACCTTGTGTTGTTCTCATCTCTCCTGTAAACTGTTACTTAAGATGAGGCTGGAGAGTTAATACCACTCATGGAGTCTGGTTCAAGAGTGAATTTTATGCCAGGATCTAAAAAGGCCAGCGAAACTGAGTTTTCCCCAATGAGTACTAATGGTTCTTAATGCAATAAAAATTGTTCCTTAGGGAGCAGAAGTCTGGGACTAAGGTTGATGGCACTCAAGTCAAGATACAGAGCTGAAATGCAAAAGACCAGTAAAATAAAACCTATTACAATTTCATGATGCATGTACGATATTTTATCACAACCATCCCCCTAAAGATTCAGGGTAGACCTGACGTCATGCCAAATTCCAACCCTTCCAGCTCAAATACAGAGGAGAGTAAGGGAGAGGAAAGAGAAGAGGGAAAAAGTAAATAAATAAAACCCACACCAAAAGTCAAAAGCCTGGTTCATTTTGCAATTGCCACTTCAGATTACGTTCATCTTAAAACATACAGATTAGAAGAAAAGAATGAAGATGTATGGACAGTAGCATAAAAGGAGCAGTCAGCAATAGTGACACCAAGCGTTTAAAATGGGAATACAGTGGAGAGAGCCGTCTGCCTTCTCCCCCTCTTCCCCTGACAAAGCTCATGCAGGCTGCAAGTTTGAGGAAAACTGAAAATTCAATCAGTGAGAAACAAGCATAACTTTGGACTGCAATCGCTAAAAGAAACGTGTCATAATCAACCCATTTACACAGAAAAGTGGTCATTTCTATAAGACATATACCCATGCTAGAATAAGGTTAAAAAAAAATGTGAATAAGCGGCCACCAATTTCCCTGCATTTACAAGCCTTTACTGTCCAAAACCACATTAAATATTTTGACAAGGCAAAGCTGGTTTTAGTCATCACCTTTCCCTTACACCACTGTCATTGTCTGAGACAGATCTTTGCTTCTTATTCACAACTTTTCAAACGTTTGTTCCACCTTAAATGGGTCAGTTTACAAGTCTTACTGGCATTATATGCAAGCATCTTTCTTGAATACACTTTCACTTTGAGCCAAATATAGCACTAGCTTTTGAAACATTTTTTTATTCCACTTAAAACATTTAACACATCAATTGTACATCGTATCACTAAAACATCTGCCTACTTAAATGGCGTGTTCACTTTGTAGTCGGAATGTAGTTCCGAATGCAGGCATTTATATTAAAAATAAAATTATATATATATATTTATTTATATATTTTTATATATATGCGCTATTTTCTATGATATGGTAAGGTTTATTCTTAAAGGAGCAATCTGTAGGATATTTACTTGGTCATAAAATGTCCAGGGTGTGTGATCATAGATTAAGAAAACTGTCAAAGCTAAAACACGACTCTCACAGCATTGCTAAAGCAGTATATTCTCTTTGAGAACTGCCCAGTACAGAGCAGAGCTCCTGACCCTCAGATCCCACCCTCTGTCCAATCATTTTACAGTCCACAGTGTGGCCAGGTCTACAAATAGTGACTCTCAGCCATGAAATGACCAGTTAATGTTATATTTTACCAGACCCAAAAAGCCCCATTGCCCTTCTAAAAATCTCCATGACCAGAGACAGAGTAAAATGAGAGGAAACATTGGCCTTATGTTTGAGAAGTGGCGGCAGTTTACAAGCAGCAACACTACAGAACAGAGCCAGAGCTGGTTAATTTTCTCCTGAACAGGTAACAGCAAATCATTTCTGGAAAAAATAAAATACACATGCATATGGATAGATTAAAAGGAATAAAAGTCATAGGTTTTTTGTTTTATATAAAGAAAGTGTGGCATAACAGTGTTTGAAAAGTGGTAGGACTGTGTTTTGAGTTTTATACGAAAGTGAACAACATGACTGAAAGGTTTAAATGCCATTGTTTGTTTAAGATTTTGATGCAGATTAATGAGTATTTCTCTATTGTGTGTAAGAATTGTTTGAAAAGCCTGGCCTATTCACCCATTTAAGGTGGAACAGAGAAATCAAGCTTGGTAGTACACAGCAAATAAGCATTTTAGTGACATTATGTACACTTGGTCAAGTGTTTTAAATGGATAAAATGGGAACTGTTTTCAAAATAAGTTTTGTTTATAAACCTAGTGCTAGCTTTAACTTCGCATAGCTGTTTAAGGTGGTGTTGTATTGTTTTTCCTTTATATGAATTGTACCATTTCTCCTGGCATTTTGACTGGTTTGGAGATCACATGCTCCCTGACCTTACCCCATCTGATAAGCTCAGTCTGTTAGACAAACATGGTTACAGTGCACCAGGAACTCAGATGGCCTAGGTTGTTTATGGCTTGTTTACGACAGTTCCTCCTGTTTTCAGATCTTGTTTAGATAATCAATCCATGTTTAAGGTTGCAAAATGGGGTATAAAAGATGTGTGCCTCTCACAGACCATTAGATCAGTCTGAAATTCAACCAGAGCGCTTAAACAGCATTATATCCAGACTGTTCTCCTCTCTTAACTTTGAAACCACCAGAAGACAAGTTTACAAAAGTGAAAATGAGTATTCAATGGAGACACACACCAATCCATTTAAGAACCAAATGCTTGAATACAAAAATTGTGAATAGGAAGCAAGGATCTGCTGAGGCACCCTTAATTGTTCACTGAGCATAGCTGGCGACAACTCTGGGTGGGTAGGTAGGGGTGTGTGTGTGTGTGTGTTCGCTGCCAAAAACTGTGAAATGTGGAAAATATTTGTATACTATACAACTGAAATGTGCATTAAATGTTAATTAAAAGCTAATATATGGCAATAATATAAGGCAATTGCAAGCATGCTCATTAAATATACAGTCTTTGAACAAAGCCAAATCTCTCCAGGAAGTAAGTGCTTTCCACTGATAGTGCTTTGACTTTGTATTTGACCAAGGTAACAAGTTAATTGGTTGTATGCAAAATTGAGAAAGTCCTACCCTCCTTGCTGCTGTTAAAGTAGTAATTAAGCCCTCTTAGGGACTGCGTACCATTATATTATCTATAATGTTTGGGCTAACAGGCTAAAGACAACTCTCATATGGGATGCAATAAGCAGTCATCAAGGAACTGTTAAAGATACGAGTGCATTAATATTTTACAAAACCTTTAAATTAAAATGTAAGCACAGTGCAATCCTGCATCAAAATCTGGAGGAAGGCTGCTTACAGACAACTCACTGGGAGAGAGGTGTCAAGTTATCAAATAGGTTAATTGCGCATAATTGTGAAGGTTATATACTACAGTAGACCATGAAGCTAATAACCAACTCATCCCTACAATAAATAATAAAAAAAACTGTGGATTTGTTATTAAGGTTAATGAGCTACAGCCATCATTCAACCAATCTACATTAAAACCCTCTAAATATAATCTCATTGCTCTCACTGGTCAGTTTTTAGACATTCCTTTTACATAAATCCTTAAGATCACTAATTCACAGGAACTGCAGCAGTGAATCATAGAATTAAAAAGATCCTCTCATGTAACTATAATTAGGCTCTACTGTGGATGACCTAGCACCTGCACCCTTTCACAATCTACTTTGAGACAACACTGCATTTTACTGCACTTCCTCTCTAGTCTGCCCCTGTAATTATCCCCACAATCTCACAACTAACCTGATGGTACCCACTCATTTATCACCAACTCCTCCTGAACCCTAATTGACTACAGCCAGGTACAGTGACATTTAAACAGTGCATAGGGGTTCACCATCTTGCAAATTCCACATATTAGACTTTCTCTGAAGGAGCAGCAAGGTGACTAATGATGATTATGATGTGCAATTTGAGCCTGCTCCTGACAATGTCATAGGCGCCAGACCCAGGGCAATGACGGTGAGCAGCCTGGTTATTATATTTGCTCAGGACCAGATGGAGGGGAAGCTGGAGTTTCTGTCCAAGGGTCAATAACACTGTGCAAGGTAATTTGCTATGCTGGGTCAGGAAAGTGACGAATTAATTATTAACGTGCACAGACATTTGGCATAATTGTCAGGGATTCCAGATTTCCATCAAGGGCTACCGTTTACCTCTGCATCTCCACATACCTCTGATTTACATTTTATTGCACTGGCCACGATGATATGCACATCAATATATTTTTAATGGCCAATTATAACCTATGGAAAGACCAAGGTAAATGCAACCCTACAGCAAAAAAATATGCAATCAATAGCATGTTGCATTGACATTTTTCTTTCAACTAAATGATCTTTTACATGTGTCCCTTGCTTGAATAATTTAAAAACTCAAGTACCTAACATTAGTAATAATTATTCTATGGCGGTATTAGAAAGTTTAGCCTATGATTTATGTGGCTTAAATAGTGGTAAACTACAATGCATCATCACCTCACATCTGAGCACAAAACTCACCACTTTCATGTAGTCATGAAGTCTATTCATCATTAAGAGAGGACTACACAGTCACATAACCACCTCAGGTAGAAACCTTAATTTTAATTCTTGAAAAAAGCAGGTTTAAAATTTGACCATAAAAACATCAAAATGTTCCCCACTGTTTCAGAGGAGAATAATACACACTCAGTACAGCACAGGAACCATTCTAGAACCACACTCTAGAAAAAGCTTAAATTTTAGTTTACAAAGCTGTAGCACAGAATGTGTACTGAAACACCAATTAAAATAGAAGTTACTGGCCAAGCAGAAAGTAATAATCGCATCATTTATATTAAATGGCAAATTTGATACTGAATGGAATCAGCTTGACTCACTTTTCCCTGGTTGCTTCCACTAGCACAACTCCCCCCACAAAACAGAGTAGGTGACGTTACAAAGTCCCATTTACAACAGGAAATGCAGGCTTTGAAAAATGGAGACAGTAATATTAGGCACTGTTTACGCATCATGTTTTTGCATGTTTGTTTTATTGGACTGAACACTACTCTGTCCCCCAGTTCTCTAGGCTTTGAAACTCTTCAAAACACCACAGGATAATGTTATGAGCTGTCATTTTAGGCTGGATAAAACCAAAACGCGCCATCGAAAAAGCACCATATAATGCTGGTGAGTCCTGTCCTACTGAGGGGTCCACTGGTACAATTGGGAATAGAAATTTAAGTGCCAAGGAGGAACGATTCCCTGTCCCATCCTTTGCTCAATGCCTTACATTTAACATCTTCCATGTCCAACATCCAAATAAATAAACACACATGGTGCTCCACCTACCCAACCCTCACTGCTACTAGATTCTGTCCAAAGTTCTGCTTCTGTAACACAGATGGGAGCAAAACATACTCAACACTGGAGACAACTTAAAGTTAATTATATCTTAGTCTTTCAGACCGCAAGAGACCACTTATTCCAGAGGTTTAAAAGTCACATTTCATTGTATTTTAGTTCAAGTTTCATGTGTTTGGCCTGCAGTGATTTACATCTTTTATAAATATGAACTTGTGCATTTATCCCAATCTTACTTTCATCATTTTATTTACGGTTCAGAAATAATGGAAGCAAAACTGGGATACACTTTATCTAACCTGCACAATGCTCCACATGCCATCCTACAGAGACACAACTACTCATTACAGAGAGCACACTAGCAAAAGATATATTCACAGTAAGGAAGGAGGGGGGGGCGGTTAGCTTTAAGTTGATCCTCAGTTCTGTTAAGACACAGGCTTATTAGGGTGATCGTTGCACACTATCAGAATGTACAGGCTCTTTACAGCATATGGGTGGTGGTGGGGAGGGGGGCAGAGGACATGGGCAACAAGCAAGGAATTTGTTTGGTCACATTCAGTAATTTTGTACTGTTGCTCCATTCAACAATTTCAGATAAATGAGGGCAGTAAATGAGAAATTCTTGTATTTTGAAAAGCTAGCCAAAAAAGGTAAAGACCTTTATCCTAATGTAGGCAAAGTCCAGGTAACATCTTACAAGTAAGCAGAATTAACCTGAGCTGTGTCTTTTCAAAATGGGAATTTGATATTCAAGACTGAATTAGCATAATGCATAGCAGTCAGACATTTTTTCTGTATCCTAAACTCAGTGTCAAAGTCTGGAGATATAAACACAATAAGAATTTTTGTGGGGGGCAGGGGGGGACAATTTGGGGGCCAACACGTTAAAAAAAAAAAATAAAAATAATAAAAAAAAAAAAAAAAAAAAAAAAACCACACTTGTCTTTCTCCATTTCTGTCATTCCCTTTGCTTCACTCCTCCTCTTTCCCTTCTGCACTTTTGTTTTCGCAGAGTTGAAAGGGACCCTGCAGGCATGCTTTTGATGTTTTAAAAGGTGCTCGCAGAAAGA
Source organism: Hoplias malabaricus (assembly GCF_029633855.1). Lineage (NCBI taxonomy): Eukaryota > Metazoa > Chordata > Actinopteri > Characiformes > Erythrinidae > Hoplias > Hoplias malabaricus. Next base: position 28,419,591 of record NC_089808.1, read on the forward strand.
ATGCTGAGTTTGCACTGACTCTAAAGATAGTTGGCATAAGTGGAGGAGGCGGGCAGCCCAGCTGAGCTCGCTGATGAGAAGAGTTCTGAACTCGCCCTGCTTGAATGTGGGCCAAGAGAGAGCCTTCAGCAAGCGAGTGAGCGAGATTTACTTGAACAGGCCTCATGAAAAACACACCTCTGCTTACTGTGTAAAAACACAGGCGAGGAACCATCATTCCAAAATATTAGACTTTCATCCCAAAAAGATCCCGACGTGGAAGCGTTAGGATTAAACCAGCTCTCCAACACCCAGAATGAGCTTTAGAACCTCGGAGCAGCCAAGGAAAGCAGGAGTTGTCAAAGGGTATAAGCATAACATATAGCCGTTACACAAATGCTTTATCAGAATACCCACTGGATTAAGCTTGTACTGGTGAAAAGGACAACAAGCTCTATTGTAATTGTCAGGTCAAAAGGGCTTTCTCCTTTAAAGCCTGACTTAGCTTTGTCTATGCCTCATTAAAAATTACAACGGCTATTAATAAAAAATAAAAACAAGCACTAAAAATAAAATAATAAAAAAAATAAAATAAAATTCACTGACGGGTTTCAGGTTAAAAGAGAACAGGTTCCATTCTTTACTTAAACAGGTTAACGTATAAATTATATAAGTCTAAAAAGAGATGCCAAAAGCATTAATGAAAACAGGTTAAAAAGTATACACATTAACCTGAGTAGGTCTAGGAAGATATACTAAAAAAAAGCATTTGTGAAACTTTCATTTTTATACAGTATTCAGGGGTTATACGAATATTACCCCACCTTTCACATTCCACAGTTAGATCCCATTACAATCAAAAAGGTACATTATTCCCCATGTACATATAATGACTTCTGCTTCCAGTTAGCTCTTCAGACATTGTTTACTGGACACTTAGGTTCAAAAGTAGGTTTGTGTGCTTTGTAGAAAAGTTTATCCACACTCAAGGCTATTTTACCCTTTCCCATACTCCTTTTTCTTCCCATTGCTTCTGTTCTTCAAATCCTCACAGCCTTTGACAAATAGATAATAATGATAATAAGTTTAAAAACTTTCACTGTCCAAGGGCCCTGCCTTTGAATTTAGCAGGTATTTTGACAATAAGACTTTAAGTTTTTGTAAGAGCCTTTATTCACATAAAAAGTGTGTGTGTAATGTTTGCCAGAATTCTGTTGAACCACTTCTTCAGTGTCACTGATAACCATTAGAGTGGTTGAATACTTCTGCAATGCCTAGGTATATTTGCTTATGCATAGTCAAATTAAGCTAAGATGGCACCCAAGTATGTTATTCTGTGTATGTGAATTTTAGGAATTTTTATTTACAAAAGTGCATCCAATATTAGTGCACAGCTTAAACTATGGTTTAGAGAGTGTAGGTATATTAAAGTATACTGTACAGCAAAGATGCCCTGAAAGCTCTTCCAAGGCATTCACTACACAAGATACTTTGTTTATTCTGCCTCTGCAGAAAACGCCCACATCCAAATTGACATGCACACAACAGAGTAAAGCATCTTTAACATGAGCTCGTGTGCAGAGCAAATAATTAAAAAAAAAACAACCCAGAATTAGTGATACAAAGGAGAAATTCTGCTACAGTAAGCCAGTGGGCTAAAATATAAAAGGGGTATCTCTTTTGCAGAAATGTTAGTTTAAAGTAAGACTCCCATAAGCATAACAACCTAAGAAACATACTTTAATGTTTCAAACATTACATCAAGTTATTAAACTCATCACCCCTATGTTTCACAATATAGAGAAACAAGACTGTTCATATGCAAAGCTAACGTTCATCCATCATCTACCACTTATCCGGGTCCGAGTCATGGGGGAAGCAGTCTGAGTAAAGAAACCCAGACCTCCTCTCCCCAGCCACTTCTTCCAGCTCTTTGGGGGGGGGGGGGGGGGGGGGCATACCAGGGCATTCCCAGGCCAGGATGCTGTTTGCTGGATATTTTTGGCCAGAGGACTATTAAGTCTAGTGATGATACCGAGGGCTTTAAAACTGCAGTCTCATATCCACTCATACAAGCATCGCTACCATATCAGGGTCACTGCGGTGCTGAGAACGGGCCAACTTTCACATTCCTCCTCTGTCCTGTTGGGGTTGTAGCCTTTGAAGAACTGGGTAAAAAGGAGGCTAAATGCAATATGCAGAAGAACAAGGACTGCTCTCTGTAGTTGTAGACTTAAAAGGCAATGTGCATAGAAACAAAGTGGTTTCCACAGAATATGTACATGAACTTTAGGTACACAGTCATGTGAAAATTAGGACACCCCATGAAAGCCTTTGTCTTTTTGAACAAAATATATGGACATTTGACTTTCATTTGAACAGCACTGAGAGATGGAGCTTATACAAATAAAACTGAAGAAATTACATAAACATTGTACAACCTATGTAATTGGCTTTGGCAGAGAGGATTTGGCAAATATTTCAGCGGCGCAAGCCACATACTCAGCTCTACTACTCATCCCACAAACATATATTCCTTACAAATGTGGCACCATTGAAAAGGGAAATTAACAGGCCTTTCAGTGGTACAAATAAATAATCTACCAAACACAAATTTCTATATAAATATTTATAATAATATTAGAAATAACCATTATTTTTGTCTAGTATATAGACATTCAGTGTTTAAACAAACAACCTTATGAATTAAATTCTGCACTTTGGCATATTATCTGTACTACACCTTCTGTAATATCAATTTCAGATTCTTGATAATCTGACAACTAAAAAATAAAAATGCCATAGGACATATACCCCAAAATTCATGTTTCCACATGTTCATCATGTCACTTGCTATATTCACAGGGCCATAACAAAAATTCCACAGTAAAATTTCTTCATATTCAGGATATTAAAAGTCTGTTATATTGTGTCTTGAATGAGCCTTTCAGATTTTTGAGACACTTTGAAAATAAAAGAGATAATGCCCAATGAATTTAGCCAAATGAACAATTTCCCCACACACAATCTACTATGTCCAGTGCTATGTTTCTAGGACAATTATATAACAAATCCACAGTAAAATTCTTCAGGATATCAATAGTTTGTTTTATTGTCTTTAGTGAGCCTTTCAGATTTGAGAATAAAGAGATAATATCCGCGGAAGGAAGCGGAAAAGTGGAAAAGTGTAGTTTTTCCACGGTATGGAAGTTGTGTTCATATGTTGCCATCTAGCAGTGACAGAATGCAACTAGCGTAGCATTTAAGGTGAAACAGAAAATCCTAATGAATCGATTGCTTATCCTTGGTATCCCAGATGTGCACCAAATTTTTTAACTCGTATTTTGGCATCTGAATTTGGCCTATCAAATTTGAGCAACTTTAAAATATATTGTTTTAATTTTTTTAAACTTGAATTTTTTTTATCTGAATTTATTAACCTTGAATAATAAAGTGAAAAGGTGTTCTTGAAAATTCACGAGTTCAATTCAAAAGGTGGTAATATTTCAAAGTCTGATGAGACAGATTTGCTTCCATAATAATGGCAATTATTTTACTCACGAAGCTTCCAAAGTATTCTTTAAAAAAAAAATCATTATACTAGCACACCTTTGGTCATCACCTTATTGGTTATCACATTTTTTAAGATCACACACTCCTCTTAGGATTCATTTAGCTTGAGCCAAGGTTTTAAATGTTGAAATTCCCAAAAGCTAAATAATTTGATTAAAATGGGGGCAATAGAGATTCAAAATGCAGGCTTCCATCTCATATCTGCTGCCAAAGGCTTCACAGCTATTAAAATATACATTTTAAATTAGGACACTGCATGATTAGGCCTTTTCCTCTCTTTTAGTGACACTCAAAAGTGTCAGCCAATTAGTTTTAAGAAACAAGCACCCCCACAATATCATTAATCCAAGCCACCAAGAGGGTGAGATAGGAAGCTAAGCCATAATGGTTGCAATCAACAACAATTAACAGAAAGTGATCGCTACTCACTTAGACAAGTCATTAAGATGAGTGGCCAGCACCCAGAATGACCTCTGAAAAATCACATTAAGTGACAAGACAATGGGAAAGACACCACAGAATCATACATTAAAATGGCAGAACACTTAAAAAACATACAGAGTAAGATGTAAAACATCCTATGCCAATTCATTACAGCCTCCCCCCATTTCTTCCTACCAGCAATCAGAACATTCTTGTAATCTTTGGCCATTTAAATCCTAACCCAACCCGAATGGGGTTGCAGTGGTTGTTTCTGGTCTGATAACCAACCAGCTACACCTAACACCGAAGCTTACACACTGGGCTCGGCCCTTGTGTAACCAACTCAGCCAATGCGTTGCTAGCTCTTCACAGGGATCCACCCCTTGTAAGTGTTTCGCTGAATAAAACCCACGACACCTCCAGAAGGCTTAATTCTGGCATCGGAGACAAACCCCGCCTCCCCCCACCTCTAAGCTAGTGTTACAACCCATTTTTCAACAACCGTGAAACCACAGTGGCCTCCCTTGTGACTAAGGCTGTACCAAGCCCCACTGGCACTGTTGATGCATCCTCAGTGCCACCAGTTCCATGTGAATTTTATGTAATATCAGCAGCAGCCGCAATAGCAATAACACCCCTCTCATCCAGTATGTTTTCCCAACTACTCTGTGCTCAACTTATCCACAACCACTGACCAGAGCTTTCAACCATTTCTGATAACCCTTTCAGAGATGCCTTACACCTGACTGGTTAGTTGAGTAGTATTAGCGCAAGAGACAGGGAGATTCCTGGTTATGAGCAACGTGTTTTCAAACACATTAACAACAAAAACAATCAGATTAAATGGCTAACAGCAATCCTGTTCCCTTTAGTCTTATAACTATGTAAATCTGAATACTCTAACACATCTGCTTTAATTTTCAACAAAAAAAATAAACTAATGTCTGTATAAAAATGAGTACATGTGCATGATTCACATGAAGACAAAAGGGGAAGGGTTAAATCTCTGATCTCAGAAAACTAATCTCTGATGGAAATCTAGCAGTTATTCCTCTGTCAGATTGTGTCTTTTGCTGTACACAGAAGCCCCCCCCCACCCCCACCCCCCAATGTTCATGTGGATTTTTCCTCTTTTACTTGAGACTGGAACAGAAGGCAGAAAAGTTTCTATCCACAGAAATAATTACCACTGCTTGTTTGTGAAGAAAGACTCAGACAATGGAATTGAATTCTGATAAATGAAATTGGTTACTGAACTAAAGGCAGTTTGTCTGAACATCCTGCCAAACACTGCCCCCCACCCCCACCCTACCAAAAAAAAAAAAAAAGTAATTAAACCTGCTAGGTATGCCAGGAAAAATAAGTTCTGAGCAAATTCCTCATAATTCCTACTCAAAATGCAGCTCTAACCATCTTCTCCCAGCTAATATCTTCAGAGCTTTAACACCAAGCCGCTATATGCTAATTTGACACTGTCAAAGGTGACATGCATAAACATTAAACGCTTAACAGATAATTTTATAAATAACAACAATCCTTGACTTTTTATTTAAATGTGATTGAAGCAGTGGAAAAAAGGCTTAATAGTAACGCTCCCATAATTCAATGAATAACAATCCCTTAATTTAAGGTGAGAGAATAGATCTAGAGAAATGTGAAATAATTCATGATAATGCTGGAATCTGGAGAGAGGGATTCAGTCCTCTAATCAGTTTATGCCACGAAACCCACAAGTAAGGCTAAATAAATAAAATGAGAAATGTAGATGTTTAACTCCTTCAGCCATTTAACTATTTAAGTTTCATTAATACACTCCCTTTAAGTCCATTAACTTAAATGGGGGGGGGGTCATTTGGAATATGAAATTTCAAAATCATGTTGTAATAACAGTCATTCATAATTGTAGCCTACGGCTCTTGCACACGATTGCCAGATCACCTACTACTTTACCAGACATGCAATATCTCTGTATCATAAATGGGCTTGGAAATATCATTCTTTACTTCAGGCATCTAAGTGTTTTGACAGGCCAAAACTAGATTACACCCAATCATAAATCACTGATCATGTATTTAATCCCATAATCCACACTCCATGATTGCTTCCATTTATCTCATTGTAAAACTGTTTCAGTTTATTTCTTAGAGTTCTCTCAAATATCGGCTTCTGTTTCTGCACATTCAGAATGGGAACAAACAGCATCTATATGCTTTTTATTTCACATATTTTTGTAATCTCCTAAATTAAAAGGTAATTTTAAAGGTAAAGGTAAGCTTTTTGTTTACAGAAAAAAATAGGTGATTTCATATTTACTCCTCCTCTTGATCTGGAAAAGTGTGACATTAAATAACTTGTTTTGAAGTGTTTCATGAAGCAAAAAATGTTTTTATAGTTTTCCATCTGGGATTGTTCAATTACTACAAAGTTAAAAAAAAAAAAAAAAAAGATGGTAAAATCCAAACATGGGTACTCCAGTTACGCTACAGACATGAGAATGCAACTGTTTTAAGAGGGGGGAGGAGGAGAAAAGAAAAAAAAAACCAATGCAGTTAAACATGGTCACAAGTGTAGACAGTGTTTATCATGGAGCACTGCTAAACAACATAAGGTCATGAGTTCATGTTGTAGACAACTCCAAGGCTACGCCAACTTGCCAGAAACAGCAACAAAGCATGAAAGGATTGAAGAGACTGTTGAGGCTTTTAGCAGGATGAAGATGCCCATCTTTCCCACAGAAATCAATTAAAACTGCCAATTCACATTGATCAAACAAGCAGGAGATCAGCCAAGTCAGACCTTGATTACTGGAGATGTAGACAGTCAATTGGACGCAACCAATGGACTATTGTTATTTACTGTAACTTTGCAGAACCCATTTGTTATTTTGCATCAGTAAAGGTGTAGTCAATGATGAGCAGAAAACCAAGACAAATCAGCTGACAAACAAAGACAGTCACTCATTAAGAACAAAATCAAAACATACTTGCAGGACACCATCAGAGTGAATATTTTCGAAGGCCAGCTGTATCATTAACAAGACCTGAAGTTATGTATGAGCACTCATCAGCCTTGTGATTGATACGTCAGTCCAATCTTTTGTTTTGGACCATTTTCTTGTGTAGGAAAGTGATTAAAGGGAAGAAAAATGTTTGCTTGTTCATCTTAAACACTTATTTACGTTCTGAAATATGTATATGGTTCATTTATTGAATTACATTAAGATTTGTTTATATTTACATTATATTAAATTGTTTGTCAAATTTAATGTTGTAAATGTTATGTTTATTTTAAACATAAATACGTGTGCTGTCTCAATTATACAAATCCATATGGCTGTTGATTTAAACAGGCTGCATTTCAGATGTTTCACCATAGGCAGTGTCTCTTCTACTGATTGTTAAATGTTCAAAAATATATTCCAATGTTTGTCATTGACTCTTACCATGGTGGAAATCACTACAAATGCATGCAAATGGATTTACAGATTGCTCTTGCAGAGAATAGTTGAATATTTGTATTTAATGGCCAAATCTGATTCATCTGATAAAATTAAGCCCAACTTAATAGCTCTATCAAGACCTACACGAACACTAGTCTCGAATTTGTCTTTTCTTGTTTTGATAGAGCTCCTAAATAGGGCATAATTTAATTTAAATCATCCATTTTAACTGCCAAATAAACTCTTTCCAAAGGTTGTCACATTGTCATTCACATGGCAATATTATCTACATGTTTATAACTTCCACTCAACATTTAGCTGAAATGCGCAAAAGCATAGGTGCTCAAATGTTTTTGCAAAGACGTGCAAATGTTGTACAAAGATAGAAAACGTAATAAACCGTTACGCACTGGAAACAGGTGTGTTACTTTATCTTCTGCTGAAAAGTTTTTAAATGAATCTTGTGTGCACATGAATGAATCACAAATCCCTCCCACAGCAGCAGCTGCATTCTCCATTATCTGGTTTGATATATGCACAAGCAAATATCTTGATGCAGGAATCACTGATTAATAGTAACACATTATATTGTGCTATTCAAGATACTCAAAATCTTTGAAATAACTTTGAAATAGGTAACTTGATTAAAACATACACAACTGTCCTTTAAGCCTGTTCATAAAGTCTGTTAAGGCTACACATCTGAACCCGTGTCCGTAGCAAGACTTTTGGGATTTTAAGACATTAAGACAAATTAAGGCTTAAGACATACTTAAGACTTTAAGGATCTGGAGACACCTTGATAACCACAGAGGCACAAACCCGATCTCATCATAACGAAACATGCAGTAGTCTTCCTTAAAAGGCAATGTTCAATTAAAAAAAATAAATAAATACAGCTCTCCACAGTTTGTTTGCATGCTGCAAGCTGATCTAATATGTTTACGAAGCTCAAGTGTCAGGGAATGACTTAATGAAATACAATACCTAAAAGAAATTATATCGATTTGAAACACCCTCAAACACACCTTAAAAGATACAGCTGCCCAGAATGTTGATGTTCCCTTTAAGTACCGATGTCCACAATGTGCTTTTAAAAGCATATTCTCAAAATATTCCTCAATAAAATGGTCTCATTGTCCAAATCTATATGAAACAGTTACCATGCTACTAATTCCTTTTATTAGGCTATAAACAATTCAGCTACTCCTAAGAACTGTGGCCTACAATTAAAAATGCAGGCTTTTGGAGCCATTTGACACTGCTGGTATGAAAACGTCATTAAATCACTGCATTAAGACTAGTGTAGTGAGGTTTTAAAAAAAAAATTATAATAATAAAAATACCTTAACACTTCAGGTTCACTGGTTGATGGGATACGTCACACCTTACAATTAACTGTAATGTTCTTTCAGAACAGCAGGTAATTTCAGCAGGGCATCTGTAATATTGATGAGAGACCCGACGCATAGCCTTTTGCAGCCAACAGCCAATTAGATGTGAGCACAAACACTGGCGTGTGCAGCGGAGCTCTCCAGTGGAGGACAGATTAAATGGTGCTGGATGCACATATCCTCAAATAACCAGTATTACCTGCAAGAGAAAAAGAGTGAGTCACAAAAATATGCCGTTACAGCCTTTATTTGAATTTCCAATGCCACCTTAAAGGCTAAGCACCACTTAATGGACCTCCATGAATATTTCACATTATTATTTTAGTTACTGACATATATAAGTATGAATTAAAATGAAAATAGCATGCTTAATTTGCTTTAAAACTGACAATTTTATTAAATTGGCAGAAAAACCCGAGCTCGCTACGGAAGTTCTTGAACGCAACCGTGATGTCACTGGTGGACAACAGCTGAACAACGCAGCGGTAAAACACCGTTATGACAGTATCTAGCTAGCTAAATAACCAACATTATTTATGACAATAGCCTAGCAATAAGCCAAACTCAAATTTAGAGGTACCGTTATTCTTGTAAATGTGATCAAAGTCGAAAACGGTCTTTTAAACCTTATTCCTTGAATTAGTAAGAAATAACATGTTTTCTGACTATCAATAAACACAAGTTAGGAACTCAGATTCCACTGTATTTATTTGTTTGACACTTTCATATAGCTGGTGCTTAGCCTTTAAATGACACTGTGGCGTCTGCTACTGCTAATGTTTCTGAACCATTTAAGGTGAACATTAGGCTGTGCATTAAGGTGTGCATTGGTACAAACAGCAATATTTAAAACTGTAGCAGCTGCAATGTGAAAGTGCAAACTCTGAACTCCTAGGGGAAAAAAATTTAATAAAAAAAACAGCCAATTCAGTGCAAAAAAAGAAAACAGCCAGTTCAATTACTGACAAAACTGAAACATCACTCAAGATTCTACGCTGAACAACATGGATGTATGGCTAACTGTTTAAGTAGACAAGTACAAAGTAAGCTATATGCAGGGTAACTACATGCACACGTGGCTTTTAGTATGAATTAACATTTCAGAATATTTCAGACACCATGGATTGTGCCACTTCTGGAGTGGAATATTTCATTAATAAATCAATCCAAATAAACCCACACTGTTTAAAGACCACAAAAAGTGCACTACTTTTGCAAACAACAACAGATGTATGTCTATTCAGTCTTCATCACAAAGCACCGGTGAAAAATGCATAAGCCACAAACATGTTAAGCGCAATACAATGAAGTACTGTACTTTACATTGAACACAATGGAAAAGTACCCAGATGATGCCAAAATACTGCTTTTAAGCTTTCTGAAAACAAGTTACATATTATTTTAGTTTCCAGTTATTTCATGAGTTGCACCAACATGTATACCATGCTAACAGAGGGAGTGAATGTGTATGCGAGGACAGGGTTTAGAAAACCATTTCATTATGTGTCTCACCTTTAAAAACAACCTTACAATGAAAAGAAAATATAACCAATGTTATGCTCTAATAAGTACTTTAGGATCATCTCTGTATTTTTAAAAAGTCTTAGACAACTTCATTAAACTATTTTGAAGTTATAGTTTAAACATACATCGCAATATATTATAGAATATGTCCATTTAGTTTTAGCTAAGGTAAGATAGCAAGATTTTAGCACAAGATTTACACTTTATTGTAAGAACAAAAATATTCAGGCCAAGGTCATGCCCCCACCCCCACCCCCACAGGGATGGGCGGTACCCGTTTGACTCGAGGGCAACAAACATCATTAGCCATATTTCAAAAACAAAACAAACAAACACACACACACAAACGCAAGCACAGAACATATGTATTTTAGTTTCGGAGTCACTCCTGGCTCACACCCAGACTTCCACAGCCAGCAGAGGCGTATTTACCAGAGGTAGGCCGCAAAATGGAACAGCACAACAAACTGAAGGAAATAATTCTCTACAATCCGCGCAAGTTAATCACTAAACCCCTTAACACACACATTTAACGTCAAAGAAAAAAATAAACGTGCAAAAATGTGCAATATCCATGGCGACTCCAAACTCAGTACTTAATCCAGATTACAGAATTAGTTTGATAAATCGAGAAATGCATCAATGACGTTTAAAGTGTGTAAAACTGATAAAATAAATAATGAGATCATATTGCCAAATGCATTATTACCGTTAACCTTACACAAAAAACCCTAATACACTGGTGCTTAAACAAACAGCTGGGACATAACACAAACAGAGAATAACATAAATATGTGTTTCCAGGTCAACATGAAGATACACACATGCCCCAGCGTGTTTTACTTTATGGTCATTTTCAACTTAGTACTCACCTGATAAAGAGGGTTAAACTGAGAATGGATGAGAGGCGGCTTTCTGTCTCAAACGCTTACTTTGACTGAGATAAAAACGTCGATGTATAGTACATAATTACAGCGCTCTATATACTGCCACCTAGTGTTGCACCCGCCAACAGCAGATATAAATATCAAATGTACAATCTAACAACAGATATCATTACATTAATATTCATTCATTCATTGTCTGTAACCCTTATCCAGTTCAGGGTCGCGGTGGGTCCAGATCCTACCTGGAATCACTGGGCGCAAGGCGGGAACACACCCTGGAGGGGGCGCCGGTCTTTCACAGGGCACATTATTTAAATGAATGATAAAATAAGTATGTGAACAGGAATGTGACCACCTTTTTGGCATCATAATAGCAATCTCTGAAAGTCATGTCTAAATAAATTATAATTCATTCATTCATTTGTTGTCTGTAACTGTTTATCCACGTCACGGTGGGCCCGGAAACAGAATCACAGGTTACGAGGCAGGAACACACCCTGGACATGAGGCAAGTACATCGCAGGGCATTACATACTCACACATACACTCTTTGAAAAAAAGGTATTGTATATTATTCATCACTCAAGTTTCAAACAGTATATATTTACCTTTAAAAGTACAACAGCAGTTTTAAAGTCCAGAGAATGGCTGAGGACAACAGCAAAGAGCTCAGCAGCACCCACACCACAGCAGCAGACCATAGAAAGTCATCACTGACAGTGTAGGCTGTGATGATCTGACATGCAATGACAGCAGCAGCGCGGAGGAGCTGTACCATACTCAGCTCTGGGTGGCGGCTCATCATAAGGGATAGTTGGCCTACAGCCACACTGCTTTGTTTGGCCCTCAGTGAAGAGGCACGTAAGTTGCCAATGTTGAACACCCAAGCCAGTGACTGGATGACTGGGCAGTTGATGCAGACAGTTGCTGCTATTGCCAGGAATGTTACCTAGCACGGCCAGAGGGACACCATAAGGGTGAGAGCCATCTGACGCCCCGGGGCCAGCTCCTCATATTCTGTCTGGATATGCCAGGACTCCTCCAGGCTGAAGGGCTGCTGGGTCTCACCATTTAGAGCAGTCATTGAAGGTTGTTTCAGGTGCATATGGTGAACCTGTCCTTTGAGTATGAGTTCTGGTTAGAGCCCATCCGAGATGCCTACAGTGTTGGCCTAGATTCCCTGTTCCGCTGTGGGCTGTTCTTGACATCCCTGGGAATGCCCTCAGTTGGCATATGTCATTGTGGCAGAAGCAGCAAGAAATGTATACCACATGCTCATGACAGAAAGGCATAACCCCTTGAAAAAGCTGAAGGCCACTGCATCAAGGAGGCAAAACTGTACCTCGGGGGCTGTTGGCGGTGTACCCCAGCAGCATCAACATCAGCCACTGTGACACAGACACTGACAATAATGGCAACAGGGGAGCAGGGCAAGGTCACTGGCCATGTACAGACAGAGAAAAACACTGCAGACCATGGGCCTGATGATTTCCAGCATAAACAGTAGGAGGACAAAGTCTTGGTCAATGATGGAGGTAAGGAGCAGAAGCAAAAGCTTTGTAGAGGTGGCTGCATCATCTCCAAATCATTCATTCATTCATTTATTATCTGTAACCGTTTATCCAGTTCAGGGTCGCAGTGAGTCCAGAGCCTACCTGGAATCATTGGGCGCAAGGCGGGAACACACTCTGGAGGGGGCGCCAGTCCTTCACAGGGCAACACACACACACACACACACACACACACACATTCACTCACACCTATGGACACATTTTGAGTCGCCAATCCACCTACCAATGTGTTTTTTTTTTGTCAAAACTAATACATGGGATACTTTGGATAATACTTTGGTTGTCTGGTCTGTTTTGTCTTTGCCTTCACTCAGTTGACGATGGGAGTAATTAAATGTGAAGTATGTCATAACAGGTTCCCACAGTGGTGCAACAGGTGTCGTTGTTACACAGCTACAGGGTCCTACCAGCCCAGCTCTGGGTGCTCTGGTTTCCTCACACAGTCCAAAAAACACATGTTGGCAGGTGGACTGGTTACTCGAAAGTGTCCATAGGTGTGAGTGAATGTGCGAGTGTGTTCCTGCTTTGCACCCAGTGAGTCCTGTAGGCTCCTGTCCCACCATGACCCTAAAATGGAAAAAGTGGTTACAGAGAATAAATGAATATATATCATAACAGAAACAACAAATGAGCAACTGTGCTTTTAGTGTGAACTCATTATAAAAATCCAGACTGCCTAAGTTACTGCATTTTACTTTGCAGCAAGTTTGGGACTTAATTTTTATTTATTTTTTTTAGTCTGATGAGTCTTGGATGTTTTCAATCCTAAGTAAACTCTATTTCGGGGGCTGTAATGACCTGAGCGGAGATGTGCAAGAATGTTCTGGAGCTGCTGGACGAAAACAGATAATGGTAGGTGGAGTGCCTGTCCAACAGTGAGACCCAAGGTGCTTTAAGGACACTGGTGTCTGTGGAAATAATTGGCAGTTTTCTCAAGTGCTGTATCTGGTGCATATTATGGGAAAATTTAGAGCCAGAAGATCAGCCATGAATACCAGCATTTCATCACTGTCTGAAGAAATTAATTAATTCATTAATTTGTTCTACAATATTTGAAAAACTGTTTACACTCTATGAATATTTAGTAATACATCAATCATTAGAAATGCTTGTTTTAATCTTCTCTTAGAAAGATGTCAAGTTTGAATGCTGATATTTTCGTATGCTACAAACTTTATGTGTTCAGTTATTTGACACCATAATAAAACAGCATAACCTAACACTACGGATTGGACTTTTTTTGGAACAATAAAAGCACTGTGTTTTATGGGATTTCTCTGTCCTAATTCAGAACAGAATTAAATCTTCCTTTGGTTTGCCCCTCTTTCTGAATTGTGATGAGAAAAGAAATGTGGAGGAATGTAATGTAAGAAGAAATGATGAAATTGGCCTTTTGTGCTACAGACAATATTGTCCAAGTGAGATCAGAGTTATCCTCCATGCTTTAGGAAATATGTAGTGGAAAAATAGAGGACCTCATGATGCTGCACTCATCTGGCTTGAGTTTGACATCCAGTCAAAATGTCTAAAGTGTTTTGTACCAGATTATGTTCAACTGAAACACTAATGATTCCCTTTGTCATTTGGTGGCTTTTTTCTGAAGCTCAGAAATGTCACTATGAGTAAACAGTCAGCTCTTAGAGAATGATGCAGATGTAGCATACGTCATATCTGATGTGCTAGAAATGTTTTAAAGTAGAACTCAAAAAAAAAAAAAAAACATTCTAATGATATGAGTCTTGGTGGCATGGTGGTGCAGCAGGTAGTGTCGCAGTCACACAGCTCTAGGGACCTGGAGGTTGTGGGTTCGAGTCCCGCTCCAGTGACTGATTGTGAGGAGTTTGGAGTGTTCTCCCTGTGTCTGCGTGGGTTTCCTCCCATGATCCAAAAACACACATTGGTAGGTGGCTTGGCGACTGTGGGTGGTTGTCGTGCTGTGAAGGACTGGCGCCCATTGATTCCGGGTAGGCTCTGGACCCACCACGACTCTGAAAAGCAGTTTCAGACAATAAATGAAAGAATGAAAGAAATGAAAGAGTCTTCAAGGAATGCATAAAAGCAGGCTTTGTGTTTGAAATGCAGTGGAGATGTTTTGTTTAATTTGTTTATTTATTTTAGTACTCACAAAAGATACAATGTACAAACTGAAAAAGAAATATATGCAGGAAATCAACATACAGCCAAGTGATTACAATAGGAATGTTACAAACAATATCTTCCAAAGTTGGTAAACCAAAACTCCACAATTCTTATATTCAAGCTACACATTCAAATAAGTCTTGATATGAACGATTATCAAGGTTCAAAATTGTCAAATGCAAAAGAATATAGATAAAAAAAAAAAACGATAAATATATATTTCCCTGATCTAGAAACAATGTTGAAAACACCATCTTGCTAGTTGTCCAAATAATGGAAGATAAATGCTGCTTCAAATAGCTGCTAGGGTAATAGTACATGTGTTTATGCTACACAAGAATTATTTTATTGATTGTAGAGTGACATCACTGCATACAAATTCAGGGAGGACAGACAGCATACAAATATAAATAAAAATGTAAATTTGACTTTTGCCTTTGCCTCAGGCTTTGGCTGTGAATGGTATTGGTTCACACTGAAACATGCCGCACATAAGGATCAGTTTGTCAGTGGCATGGGTTTAGCAAAGGAAAAGAGAACATAGACAAATGCAAAAAATATAAACATGCCACTCATTTTTATTACTTTTTGTCTGCTACAAAATATCATGCACTAAATATAAGCCAGTTAAGTATAGGTTAGTTAGGTGTACAAATATGTTATGAAGTGTTATTATATGAAGTACAATTGTAATTTCAAATTCACGCATTCTCTCACTCTTTTTCATTTTATGGTAAACTTCACCGCTTATACAGTTCAGGGTCGTGGTGGGTCTGGAGCCTACCTGGAATCACTGGGCGCAAGGCGAGATCACATCCTGGCGGGGGCACCAGTCCTTCAGAGGGTAACACACACACAGTGACTCACACACTCACACCTACGGACACATTTGAGTCGCCAATCCACCTACCAACGTGTGTTTTTGGACTGTGGGAGGAAACTGGAGCACCCGGAGGAAACCCACACAGACACAGGGAGAACACACCAAACTCCTCACAGACAGTCACCCGGAGCGGGAATCGAACCAACAACCTCCAGGTCCCTGGAGCTGTGTGACTGCGACACTACCTGCTGCGCCGCCCTATAATTACAATTGTCATATTATATTTAAAAAGAATAAAATTATATTAAGTATTAATATGCTACATTCACAGTTACTAACAGGAAAGTAACCAATCACCAGCAACAACAAAACCAATTAATGCACATACATGCTTTTGCAGCACTTTATCTTTGCTGGAACATTCAGTGTCTTTTAACTGCTTATCCATTTCAGGATTGTGATGGATCTGGAGCCTACCCGCTTGACAGGGCACCAAACCACAGTGTTGCACTGTGGGAGTTAGCAGGAGCCCTGGGAGGAAACCCACGTGGACACAGAGAGAACACACTAAGCAACAGTTAAACCGGAAAATGAAAAAAGCAGGAAAATATTTGAATTTTGCATTACACTTAGACAAACCACAAAAAACGCTTTCAAACTCATTTGTACACCTACTTTTTGTATGAAAAGTTGTTGTTCTTAATTTGCAGCATTAAATTGACTGCATTGCTTTAAATACGCTTAGCCACTGTAGTGATTGGCTCGTGAGCTCATGGACAACATATTTGATGTTAAAAAGGTTCAGCAGGATCTTTTCTTATTTATTCCACTCCTCTTGCACCTTTCCTCTCCTTAGCTCCTCCAGTAGCAAGAGGGAAGTTTGATAGGAGCAGCCTTTACTCCTTTGCTAGTGATGGTTTCATTATGGTCTGGCTCTTTACTGGCTCCACCCAGTCTTATATTCTGCACATCTTAATCAATACATACATATATACTCTTCTCTTTGACTTCAGCTTTGGGAACTTTGGGGAGTTTATGGCTATTTATGCCTATTGTTTATTTCTCTTACATGCTGACCCTTGCCTTTCCTGTTTTATTATTACGATATATTTTCCCTGTTAATGCTTGTGACTATGGATGTTGCTTTGCCCCAAATAAAGCCAGGCTATGCATATATCCTGCTCTGTGCCCCACACTGTATTGGTGTTCGCTGTGAGTGTTTATGATGATCATAGTTTTTATGCGTTTATGACACCAGATCAGATTTTTTTCTAAGGTGTTTTAGCATTACATGCTCACTGTGGTAATGCTTTTTAAGCCAAACTGAATGTTATTTGTTGTTGCTAGCTGCACAGACAAAGCTCAACTTATTGTGACTATTAATGTGCATCAAAGTGCATGCAATTATGCAGTAAAAAAGTATATATTTAAAGTTTAATTATTAATCATATCACAATTATCCAAATATTAAATTTATTCTCATCACACTGAGCAAAAATAATTAAGGGAAAATAAACTCTAATGAGATATATTATTACAATATTTATTGTTGCAATTGCTAATAACTGTTATTGTATTACTGTTGTTAATTGTTTGTATTAGTCTTAGTCATTTCAATATTGAAATATTAACAAGAATAATATTTATTTATTTATTTATTTATTTATTTATTTTTAAATCATAATAATAGCAAATTTCTGTCACACCCAGTAATATTCCTTATTTCTGTACTTGCGCAACACCCACAATAATGGAGCCGGCAGTGTACATTTATGTTGACTCAATCCCCTGCCCTACCAAGAGGTCATCTTAAGCTAATACTTGAGTTAGCTAAATACTGAACCACCCTTAAGATGGCGTTCTTGCAAGGCTAGGGCAAGTCAACAAGGGCAGGTAAATGGCAGTGTTAAAACAAGGGATGGGGCTAGAGTAGGGAGTGCTGAGTGAGTCCTCACTGCTGAGGCAGCTCTGGTCATGGCTGAGAAACTGAGCTGAGATTGCAATGGAGTCTGATGAGTTTATAATGAAACTGAAGGCTGGGACCTACAAAATGCTTCACTTATTTCTGCTGACCATTGAAATGACACAGGCCACTATACACACACACACACACACACAGAGATATACCCATCATTAAATGACACTACAGCTCTTCAGCAGCGTGTCAAATGCAGCATCACATATATTATCTTCTCAGCACTAATGACAGTAATAATCAGATGATAAGAATGCTGCTGCTGATGAGAAAAAAATGTGATCTCTTTTGTTTTCTTATGATACGGGTTTCAGATGAGCTGTATAATTAGGATATCATTATGGGATCGTTCCCTATTTTACAACTGCCAAAGCAATCTTATAAATAATTGTGACACATCTGTACATCCACATTGCCTCTGCCTCAGTGAATGCCATTCCAAAAAGAATATGAGCATATTTTTTGCAGTTTTATTTTTGATTAAAGCTTAGTGCTGCTCATTTTCCATTGGAAGAAAGTATAGAGCTGGAATTATGACATGGATAAAGCTGAGGTCTGGAATACCTCACAGACACTATTACAGAATTTTAACAAAGAAAAGGGGTGAAAGGGAGCGAGGGGAGAGTTAGTGCAAGGGTCAGGGATGGACTCAGAGGTCCCTATTATATCCGACACTTTATCCAGCAGCCTTCAGTGTTGATCCCAAAACAGAATGTGAATTCTCTCTCCTCTTTTCTCTCTTCTCTCTGGCTCTTTCTTTCTCGTTCTCTCAGGAGAGGTCCAGCAGACGAATGGTGCTGAAGAGCAAATTAACCTCTGAGTGAGGCTGCTCATGGAGCTCGTTAAGCTGGACACCTGCATGCTGCCATGGCCCACTTCAGCATTGTTTAACTTCATCCCTCACTCCCCCCCGAACACCACCTCCAGCACTCCTCTGTCGCTCTCCCTCAGTCCAAATAGACCCCGTCTTGAGAGTCAGGTATAATGTTACATCTCACACTTAAGTAGAACAGACACCAGTGCTAAAAAGGCCAGAGGGAAATTACATCCCATAAAAATTAATATAAATATTAATGTTAATAATAACAATGATAGACGGTGGGTATGCGGTTTCGCGTGTATGTGGTTTCGGCGTACTGAGGGAGAGAGAGAGAGAGAGAAAGAGAGAGAGAGAGAGAGAGAGAGATGAGTATATTCTTCCTTGCAGGCTTCTCACAGTTCAGCAGGCCCAGGGCTTTGGAGGGGGAGGGGCTGTGGGGGTCTGTGCTAACAGAGGGAAAGTGCAAAGGCCCCCTGCATGAAGTTGCTGCTGGGTGTCAGGTCAGTGTTCCGCCATCTGACCGGCCTCATCAACAGGTTGCACCTGTCGACAGAGCCGCATCTCCATGGCAACAGCATGAATAATGTGGTGTGGCCTCTTGACCTATGAATTTGACCTGCACTCATTTCTTTTCTAATGCATGATGCTGTACCTCATCAAAAAAACTAAGTATTACAGAATTTGCCATTTCTAAATTTGATCCTTAATTTTATTTATTTGTATTAACTTATTAAATATATCTCAATCCCATTAGTTATTTAATGAGGATATGTATCCCATTCAGCAGTGGTGTACCTCACCTGTGGTTTTATATGTCAGCTATTCTCTAAGTCAAGGACAAGACCTAAATTAACAAACTATCATGAATTAATGGATACATATTCTATTCTATCTCTCACTGTTGAAATAAAACTACCCTTAAAATTATAGACTGTTCATATCTTTGTCAGTGGGCAAACTTACAAAATCAGCAAGGGATCAAATAATTCTTTCCTCCACTGTAGATATATTTGATCCCACTGTCCCTACGATCTGAGAGTGGAGTGGAACAGATTTTTGGAAGATAAAGTTTTATTGTGACTCTCTGCCTAAATTATATCCGTGATTTGGATTGAAGTTTATTTCAGCAGTTTTTAAAATGTAGTGGTCAGTGAGTGATATTTCCATGCCGCAGTGAAGCCGAGGCTGAATCCCAAATGTCTCCCAACACTCACCATAGATCACAGTGGCGGTCATAATGGTTTCTGCAGTCACGTGTTGTATGTCAAACATAATTTTAGTCAAATATAAAGTTCATATTTCCCTGTCGAATTTGTGTCTAATTACTGTCTGGGTGCAGTATTATTAGTTTTATTATCTGTGAAGTGCACTGTGTAGGGAGTGGCAATACTTTGGGATGCAGTTCGACAGACACAGAGGAACATTTTTATTTTTATTAACCTTTTCCCTATTTTATTATAAAAACAATTACATTTGAAATTAAAGTAACTCATAATAATGTAAGCAGAGGGGAATCTGTAGTTTAATTGCCTTTGTTAAAGATTTTTTTGATGCTGGCTTCAGTCCTTTGAAGTACTCTGCTGGGTTTGCATCTGGAGCACAGCCTGATAGTTGATGACCCCTGCTGTATGCCATCCATCAATAAAAAAAGACCACCAAAGTCTGCCATCAGGGTGTCATTTAGTAGGACAAAGCCTGACTAAATCTGCTATTAAACCATCAAACTGAAACTTGTACATCGCTGGCATACATGTCATGCATACTTGCTATAAATAACTATTATTGAGGTTTGACTTTACATTTATGACATTAGCAAAATGTTCTTATTCATAGGGCGACTGTAGTTTTAAGAGGTTTTGCCCTCTCAGTGTAACTGCTGTAGTGTGATGTGTTTTTTTACTCATCTGCTGAGCATCAGTAAGTTCCAGTGCTGGACATTAATGAAGTCAATGCAATTTGTTACAGTACTTTAAGTACTTTTTTTTTTTGCATATCTATACTTTACTTAAGTATTTCCATTTTGGCCGACTTTTTACTTTATCCATTACAGTTCCCTTTGGTTGAAATGTATAAATAAAACCATAATGTGTCTGAACAATTCTCCCTGCTTAATATATGACACTAAAAATATATACTATCAATATAAATGTATTATATGAACAATCTATATTAAATTACTATATTGTCTCACATATGCCCTTATAAGAAAACTAACCTGGTTGTAGCGGGTATCTTCCTTGGACACACTGTAAATGAGGGTGCCTCTCAAAGTACTCCCAAGTACATTGATAAAATAAAATAAATGTGCCAAGGCTTTTTTGATCACAAAATGACCCCCCACTGTCTTGTGCTAACAGAGTTGACCGGCTTCATCCACAGGTTGCACCTGTCGACAGAGCCACATTTTTGATCACAAAATGGCCCCCCAATTTGCCAAAATCACCCAATTGATTGAAGCAGCCAAATCGAACCCTAACCCTAATCTTTAGTGTTGAAGGTTAATATATGTTTTAAAATGTGCATTTTAATATATTAAACGGTGTCGCAGTCACACAGCTTCAGGGACCTAGACGTTGTGGGTTCAAGTCCCGCTCCTGGTGACTGTAAGGAGTTTGGTGTGTTGTCCACGTGGGTGCTCCGATTTCCTCCCACGGTGCGATAAAATAAAACACGTCGGAAGGTTGATTGGCTACTCAAAAGTGTCCGTAGGTGTGAGTGTGTAAGAATACGAACACATAGTTTTGTCCACCGTGCCGTAAATTACAAAATAGTCCAATATTTTGACACTAACTTATATGTTATGTTTGAGCCGTATTTTTGAGGTCACATTGTTATGGCGTTGGTTTGAGACTGAAACACGCTACTCGCTCTCAGCTGGAGCGAGCGGCATATTTTCCACGGCGCCTAAACAGAGGACGCGCTTTTCATTGGTTCCATTTATTTAGCCAATCAGCAGCCAGAGTTATCCGTCCACTCATTGCTGCTGCCAATGGAGTCACAGTCCTTCCTACAGGGGGTTGTTTTGCGGCGGCGCTGAGAACAGCACAGCTCTGTTTTCAGATAGAACTAATGTTAACACCGTGTCCTGGAGAAATTACATTTCATTCTCACTTACCACATCACAGATGAATTTTTGAATCTAAGTAATTGTTTATACATACAAAGCACACTAGATAACGTAACGTGCAATTATTTGTCATTGTACAATGACATGTCTTCCCCATTTAACCCATCTGTGGCAGTGAACACACACACCCACTAGTACACTAGGGACATAGATGATTTCATATTGAATAAAAATAACTATTATAACCAACTATTATTAAGGGTTTAAGACAAATATGAGCCCTAAATAAGCAATTCATTCTATGACTTTAACTGGACATATGTAATAAGGACTTACACTCTCACTTCAGATCTTATTGTAATTAATTTTAAATAATAGTTATTTCAAACTGGTAACACAGTATTTGCAAAATACATAGACAGAGACAAATATGTTTTACTACAGTCAAAAAGGAATTAAAGATACTGGCCTTCTGCCTCTGCATTCCTTATTTTGCTTTCAGAAAGTTGGCAACCTTATGCACCCGGTGTATGCGGGAAGAAGGTGTAGCGAATGTTATTTCAAGATAAAAATAAAGAAAAAAAAACATGAACTGAATGCCTGTTACAATATTTAATTAATCACATAGAAAAGCCACTGATGCAGTTAAAATAACATTATGCTAGCAGAGGAAACCTGATTATTAATGAACATAAAGTAAGCTGATAAAGCCAGTTAAAATGTACTGCAGTATTTAAGGCAGACTGAATTGATGTTTATGTTCTTTCCTGACATTATGACGGTATATTTTAAATATCTGTATATAATGAGTTAATAGTTATTCACAACTAAGTGTAGTTTTTCCATGTGTAGATGGATATTCAAAATTTATTTTTAAAGGCAGCAGCTCCTTGTGGCTTTGCTTAATCTGTACCTCATCAAAGAAATTTGCTGCTATGAGGCAATTACCCCAGACCCCTACTGGTTACTGTTTAGCCCCTCTAATGATTCATCTCTATTGATGGCCCAGGTGATGTGTCAAATTCCTGTTCTGTGTCTTTAAGAAGATGGCCAAACATTTATGTGGATTTAAGTGAGCCACAGGGAGGGGGCGGTGTGGCTCCCTGATAGCAAGGAGACGGCAGACCACTGTTGGCCCACTGAGTGCAAAGTTGGAGGTTCGCTAGTGTTTTGCACAGCGTTTTCTGACTAAATGACACATTTTAGCACATTTAAAGTTCAATTTACATTATTTTCCTTCATTAGGTTCTTTTGTTATCCTTTATAAATAAAATTAGTAAATAATTTTAATCCAGCACAGTGTCAACATTTTTATCATAATCATTTTATATCAGGCTTAAACTCATTATTATATCTCTCATAGTTGTTGGTAATATTTGTATTAGTGTGTTTTCCAGAATAAAATCTGTCTGTGATTTTAAAATCTGTTTGAGGAGATTATAAATGAGTTATATCCTGTACAGGACAGTAATCTGAGTGGTACGATGGTGAACCAGCAGTGGTCTACAGTCAGTGGTGTGCCAGCCTTTTTATGCCAGTGGACCGATATATGCTCACTGTCTGGGTCACTTAAATGCACATAAACGTTTGGTCATTTTCTTAATGTAAACGGGTGGAGAAAAACAAGCTCAATACCTCACCGCAGTTGTGAGTTTATCGGTGGGACTGGGTTAAGAGAGGAAAAAAGTCGACTTTGTGCACACAGGTATGCGGTTTTAATCTTCTGATTATGTGTGTTTTGAGCCTCAGTTCACTGGAAAATTATGAGCTGTGCTGTGCTAAACCAAGTGCCTGTCAGCTGGCCAGGTCTGCTAAACAATGTAGAACCATCTTAGCTCGCTTATTTTTTAACTTTTCTCTTCCTCCAACCAAAAACAGTCACTGAAATTTGCTCTCTAAGAAACCTTTTTTTTTAACCTTCAACAAGTGTATTGGTGTGCACTGTTGGGCTGTGCTGTGGTAAACTGCACAGCACAAACACTCAGAAAACCCTTCACTCAACCTTATGCACACAGATATGAGGCTCAGTGCAACTTGACACACATAGTAATACCGTATACCGTGACAAAATTTTGAGACCATATGTCGGTATGAAAAATGTGAATACCGTCCGTCCCTAGATAACACTACAGTACTTTCTTCCACACAGCACATGGTGGTATGATTCCCAGCTTGGACAGGAATTGTTTTCTATGATGTTCATGTGTTTTGTCTTGTTCTTTTCCTACCATGTGCTGTGTGGTTGTTTATGTCTGGCCATGTGTTTGTGACTCCTCCTGTGATCTCTTGCCATAACCTAGCCCCCTCTGTGTAATGTGACTGTTGTTCACAGGTGAAATACTTCAGTGACTTCAGTGAAGTTTTGGATAGCCTGTGGCATTGTATGAATAAAAAAGTATTTACAGGGGTTAGACAATGAAACTGAAACACCTGTCATTTTAGTGTGGGAGGTTTCATGGCTAAATTGGAGCAGCCTGGTGGCCAATCTTCATTAATTGCACATTGCACCAGTAAGACCATGTGCATCCAATGGTTCAAACATTGTACCATGGTGCCGTGTATCAGGACGACAATGCACCAATACACACAGCAAGACTGGTGAAAGACTGGTTTGATGAACATGAAAGTGAAGTTGAACATCTCCCATGGCCTGCACAGTCACCAGATCTAAATATTTTTGAGCGACTTTGGGGTGTTTTGGAGGAGCGAGTCAGGAAACGTTTTCCTCCACCAGCATCACGTAGTGACCTGGCCACTATCCTGCAAGAAGAATGGCTTAAAATCCCTCTGACCACTGTGCAGCACTTGTATATGTCATTACCAAGACGAATTGACGCTATATTGGCTGCAAAAGGAGGCCCTACACCATACTAATAAATTATTGTGGTCTGAAACCAGGTGTTTCAGCTTCATTGTCCAACCCCTGTATATGCTTCATTGAAAAGCAGAGTTGCATTTGACAAAATATACATGTCACATGATGTTATTATTGGCATATCTGAAGTTCATCACCACACAAAAGGAGTTTTATAATGATTGGACCAATAGAAGTCAACAATTTTGAAATTTAGTTTAATAAAATGTATATTAATTATAATATATCCCATGGAAAATATGCATTCATTTTTATATTTATAATAATACACTTAAAATAAATGTGTTACAAAACACATTGGAGTTTTCTCATTCTCTTGATGTTAATGAAATTTGTGTTAGTTTTACACTGAATATATTAACATTATTTCACGTCTAATTACAGATAACACATTGTTATTTTTAAAACAATATGACATGAAATGTGTAAAATGTGTACCACAGGTAAATGTATCACATTTTTAAATGCAATTTTCTCCTCAATTTTTAGCAACTGACAGTTCCACCTACTTGCTAGCTGTCACCCAGAGTGGATGAAGGATAACACATTCATCATTTGAGACATGTGAAAAAGGCACCGGCAGTTTAACTGCTGCAACTCAGTGGACAGCTTAACGTGCTTGGAGGAGGAGGACACACACTAGCAATATTTTTTATTTCTCTGTGAAAAGGAGGTCCATCTTACCAGAGGACAGTTTGACTCCGTTAGACTCTGGGGCCCAGATGTCTGAAATATCACAAGGGATCAAACTTAAAACGCCTGAGTGATAAGTCCAACATTTACCAATGTCGAATGTTAAAGAGATTAGAAAAGAAATGTGTGTGTTTAAGGAGTCAATGTAATTTGATCTGGCTTTGGCACTGCTCTCAGTGGTTTCCTTAATCTATGATCACACACCCTGGACATTTATGATGGAGTACACTAAATATATCACAGATTGTTCTGTTTAATGTAGTATTTGCTAGTACAGACCACACCTAGGCTGAAATGGGGAGGTGAGCTCATCATTTTTGGGCAGGAATTCAGGGTGGCCCCTTTGGATAGATGAACTCAGGAGAAAGTGTGGAAATGGGACTGGGGTGTGAGCAAGTGTGTCTGATTTGGAAATAACTTGACTTTGCAGGATCTATATAGGGCTGAGTGGAGCATGGTCCTACTCCCCAAATTTTGTTATTACATAATTCCAAAACATGTACACTTGAGGATATGTCCCAGTGACTTTTTCTGAAATTGATTACACAGTTTAATTTTAACACACTGGCAATATTACTTTTGTAGACCCTTAAGACCCTCGTAAAAAGACCCTTGTAGAGTTTTTAAATTGGGCTAATAGGAAAACATCAATGCTGTTTATCAGCTAAAAGGGACAGGAAGCTCTACCCCCTAAGTCTATCTCAGGACCATAGAATGTCAAAACAAATGTTCCCCTCTAGGCAAACATTTACCGCACTACTTTCCACTCCCACACACATTATACACACACATTAGTACTCATCTCATTTCATGTTTTCAATTTCACTCTACAGTGATTTGAGACACTGATGCTGAGAGCTGTGCTGTAGAGGTGTGTGTGTGTGTGTGTGTGTGTGTGTGTGTGTGTGTGTGTGTGTGTGTGTGTGTGTGTGTCAGTCAAAATGTGAACATTTGCCCTTTGCTTTCCTCCTTTGCCATGTTGCTATAATACAGGAGAAAACTGCTGACGTATACATGACAGGGGGAACATTGCAGACACTTCCACAAAAATATTCTCTCTCATAAAGTTTTGTGTCCTCTGGAGAGGCCCCAGTTAAATGTGGTAATGCAGTTTGACTGTTGAAGCCTTTATATCTGTGAACTATTTGATCCTCTTTAGAGAAGGTTTAGTTTGCCAAATGGGGATGAGAAATGATTAATTATTAGCCTAAAAAATGTATAAGCCATGTATATGACTTTATAATCCCCAAATAACCTGATAACACATTTGAAACCTGCTGAAGCACATGCCTCATGTTCGTCATGTTGATAGCTGATGGGATCAAAACGCTGTGTTAAATGTTTCTCCAAAATGTTTTCATTCATTCATTTTCACATTGGATCCAAAGCCTACCCCAAATTACTGAGCACAAGGGAGGAACACACCCATGCGCAGCCCAGACACATGAAGAATACAGGAGATTGTCATCACATGTCAGCATTTGCCAGAAATATGATAAGCTCCTTTAATGTAACTATAGGCCTCTTGGCAGCATCCCAGACCAGTTTTGGAGGAATGTCCAGTTTTATGGTAAAGTCACTGTTGTGCCATATTTTACCCACATGGTGTTGACACTCGGTTCCATGGTATCATCATCTAGTGTCTTAGAATGTTGTTTTGTTAATTTATGCATGTATGCATGTATTTACTTATTTATTCTTCTGCTGACTGATAACTTCCAATAATGTAATTCCGTTCATGATCGGTAAACTCTTTGTGGACCGTTGCTTTTGCTGTGAGATGCAAAATAATAAACCCTATATCAGCTGACCTGAAAGAGGGTTAAACATTTATTTAAATCATTCATTCATTTTCTGTAGCAGCTTGTCCAGTTCAGGGTGACTGTGGGTCGCGAGACAACCGGGAATCACTGGACACAAGGTGGGAACATACACTTGACAGGGCACCAGTCCATCATAGGGCTAGGATTAAACAGATGGCCGGTATCTACTATTGAACATGGGTTTGAATGTGCTTGGTTAATTCTGAACACATCCATGTCCCCAGTTTTAAGCTGGTGTGCACATTTACGTAAACATATGTTCGTTTTTTCCTATCTAAATAATTTCCATTTGTTTTCCAGTTGAACTGCACACAGATATATATATATGACATGATTTACCTTGGCTTGATTTTTTATTTATTTTTTATCACAATATCACAATAACCTGTGTAGACTTGTTTTATCCACTATACGTAAACAAATTTGACATAGATTACTGTTCTCACACTGTGACGTTTACTCTACTATTACTTTAAATACTGAAAAACATGTTCAGTTGAATGTTCTTGATTCTGAAACATACACTGGTTCACAAATCTTTCTGTAAGTAAAAACAAAGTAAAATGATAGACAGCATTTATGTAGATGTAATATATTTACATATACACTAATATAGTTAATTTACACAGCACCACATTACACTTCTAAATCAAGAAAATTCAAATCAAAATATTTTTTTCTGTGTGAAGGAACATTAGATTAAATGTCTCAGTGTGAGGACTGTAATGTATGTCAATATTGTTTGTTATGTATGCTAATGAAAACATAATGAAATGTCTACATTATTAAAGCAATAATTTCACACTAATGATAAGATGACACACTTTGAGAGTCTAAGTTTATTGATAACTGGCACCACTTCAATACAGTATTACTTTTTTATTAATAATATTTAATTAAGACCTGCATAAAGACATATTTTCACACACTGAAAATATCCTGCAGAGAACTTTCAGAAGTGCCACAAAATAATCTGTTAAAGTCGTCAGTCTGTTGTCTCACCAAGTTTTGTGCAGCCCTCTCCTCCTCTCATCACGATGCTGTGACCATGGAAGACTAATGTGAAATATCACATTTCACTGGCTACATTTCTGTAACTGAAAAAAACTAAGAGAATATTTTCAGATCATTACAATTCTTCTGCTCACACTTCAATAATATCTGCAGTGGAGAACTGGCAAAACACACTATATTCAGTGTTGTAGAAAAGCTTGGAGAAAAGGTTCAGTTCATGGGGAGCAAATTCATGTTCTATGTAAATACAAGATTATTAACATGATAAACATTGAAGCATTCATTCCACAGCCCAGTTGGACACTTCATTTAAACAAAAATGTTATAATCCAATTTGGGGATCTGAAGTTCTTATTAAGCCAAACGCTGAAATAAAACACCCCAATCAGAGTTGATGTATTTGTTAGTTTGAGATCACCAATGGGAACCAATGGGATAAAATGAGATTTTCTAATGTTATGCTGGATCTTTAGAAATTTGGAATTGTCCAGTGTCCTCATTTGAGTCTCTCCAATCATAAAACTTGACCTGTGTTTGTGCCAGAGCACAAAGATAATGTTACATAGATCAAAAACAAACACAAGTGTATAGAAATAAGTCTAGTGATTAATGCTGAAGTAGATGGTATGTCTTAAAAACTAATTGTTATATATTTCTTTAAAATACTTTTAATATCTGGATAGTAGTGGACAAATCAGTTGCTCTGGTGGCAAAGATTGCTTTTTGTATTTAGGTCATAGAACTGTAAAAACTGTCTAGTCCAGGGATGGGCAAATTTTTCAGCTCGAGGGCTGCACTAGGATTTAAAAATTGACACGGGCCGAGAGGTGGGGGTTTAATTAATTTAACTGTTTAATTCAATCATTTAATTATATGAACGTTTACACGTGAATGTGATTTTGTAATGTATTTTTTTACTTTTCTCTTTGATTCTGCTTGGTGTATCGCAATCTAAACAAAACCAATATAGTATTTAAAGCAGCACTTTCAACAAATCTTAGCGGTTTATGTGTGACGTTTTTAACCAGCCAAATAGTTAGACCACACTGGCGTGATCGGTAACTCCAGAGGGACAGTAGCCCTGAACTTAATGGCAAATGTGACGACTGAATATCTGTAGACCTAATAGACTCCACTTTGGCAGAGGTCAGTAGTGTTTGGTGTTCGCCATCTAGTGGAATCAGATGAATTCAAAACATTGCATGAAAAAGGTGAAATTAATGCAGATTTAGGATCATTTTGTAAATACTCAGAGGGCCAGATAAACCAGCCTAACGGGCCATAGTTTGCCCATCACTGGTCTAGTCATTTCATTCGGACAAACTGATTGGATGGTGTGCTGCATCACCCTCTAAGCCGTTCTGATCACTCTGCCCACAAGCACGTGTGCCACACATATGTATGGAAATTCCTGCCTGAAAAGTCACATATACAAAAAAAAAAATGAAAGCGATATTTTATTTTAGAGTTACATTCTCCAGGGTTTGTTGAAACAGGGGGAAATTTTTTCTGAGGATTTGGTGCTAATAATTAGCATGCTATTCCAGCTTTCTCTCTCTCTCTCTCTCTCTCTTACCCTTCCAGGCTTCAGGAGATGACACATTGTTCAGCTATTCTTTTATTATTTATATTATATATTTATAATTAAGAACAATTAAACAACTTGTCTCTCCTTTGGCTTTCTGTTAATTTGGACTTGTGGTCAAAGCTAGTACAGCATGCTAATTGTTAGCATTTAACTCTTCAGAATTTTTCCCCCTTTTAATCTCCTGAAGTGTGGTAAAAGAGTGGGAAAAACCTGCCGCCCCCTGCTGTTCAAACAGCATGCTAACTTTCATTATGACATTATGGCACTGCACTGTGTTAACATGTGGAAATCGGGTAGAATATGTCCCCTTTTTATGTTGAAAGTCTAATTTCATTTTTTATTGTCATTTTATCCACTCTGCCCTCTACTGGGTCAAAATTATATATAATATGCCCGTTTTGGAAAGTAATATTTAAATATGTACAATATAGTTATTGCAATTTGATCTCATTAGAATATTTATTCAAATTCAAATTCAAATATTTATTCTAATTTCATTTAGAAAATCACCTCATGTAATTTGACCGTGGATGTTCAGTTGCTTGCATAAGACTTTGTATACAAGGTATTAGCAGCAAACTGCAGTTTATAGAATCATCTACGCTTTCCCAATGTAATGATGCAGTTGTGCCCTCTGCCTTCGTTAATCTGTGATAAAGCCTAGCAGGAAGGTGTAAGACATGGCAGTGTCAGGTTTATGAGTCTGCTCAGGCTGGACACACTCCCAGCCCAGTGTGACTCCTCATCCTAAGGACATGAGGTTAATTAAAGTGACTAACCCTTCCGCCTCTATTAGCTCACGCTCTTAGTGAAGTAGTGGGAGGTGTCAGGGGTCAGCAGGATGTGGTGTAGGAGAACACAACCCCTGTTACATGGAACTTGGTGAAGATAAAAAGCCTCGGCTGGGCAGTGGGCATTCCGGCTTTATCTGTCCGCAGCGACACTGTTCCCGATCCCCTTCTGTCACCAGGTGCCCTTGTTCCGTGTGTGGGATTCAGCCCACCACTTCTTATCCTACAGTGTAAATGGGTCAGGGTAGTATGACTCACAAAACCACCGATGGCCTATTGAACCATAATGATTTTCTTCAGGGAACCAGTAGGACCACAGAAACCTTTGATTGACCTCAACTCTCCCTATGGTTCTATAAAGTTAGTGCAGTCCAGGCTCTTATTACTGCCAGCGACTGAAGTAGCTGCTCCCCTTTTCAACATGACAGCTTGAAGCAAGGTGACCCTGACTAGATGTTCTGGCCCCATCCCAAAGTCAGACTGAAGAAGCGTGGGTGTGATGTGGAGGTTATAAATACAGTAGCAGGGGAAAATAGAGTGCACATAAGAAACAATCTGGTCATCATACACTTTTAAAAACAGTGGCCTGGACATTCAGACACGTGTTAGGAATGGCTTAAAGCCTCTACGGCATGTAGAATTTCAATCATGTAACATATATAGATAAAATAAAACTAAGAATTATATATATTAATAAGTATTATATAGGCAGCACGGTCACACAGGGACTTCAGGGACCTGGAGGTTGTGGGTTCGATTCCTGCTCGTGACCGTCTGTGAGGAGTGTAGTGTGTTCTCCCCATGTCCACGTGGGTTTCCTCCGGGTGCTCCGGTTTCCTCCCACAGTCCAAAAACACACGTTGGTAGGTGGATTGGCGACTCGTGGGTGTCCATGACTGTGAGTGTGTGGATGTGTGTGTGTCGCACTGTGGGGAACTGGTACCCCCTCCAGGGTGTGTTCCTGCCTTGAGCCCAGTGATACTAGGTGTGTATATATATATATGTGTGTGTGTGTGTGTGTGTGTGTGTGTGAGTGCATTTACTTTTACTTTGTTCAGTGAGGCACAAATTTGTCACTAATTTCTTAGTATGCATACATTACATAGTCTAATGCCGAGGTAAACGAAGAGATCTCTAAGTTGGATTTTACCAGCTTTAAAGTGTTGCTCTTATTTGTTGTGTTTTTGTTTGCTCATGTCTTTCAGAGCTTTCTTCCCATTGTTAGCATGAACTTGACTTGAGTGACCACAGCCCATTCTGACCCAGATTTGAAAAGTTTTGGCTTAGACACAAAAAGATCTTCAAACTATTTCTATTATGTGAATATTATCTTATTAAATTATTAAATATATTAAACTTTTAGGAGGTTCTTTATACTCACACATCTCTTTTGGCTCTTTATAGAAGCATCCATTGAAAGTACACTTCTGTAGAATCACTCTGAAAAATCTTTTCTAGCACTTTAACTTTGTGTGGGAACAAACATTTATACCTTCACAGCGTTGACTGAGACATGAGTTGTGTGTCTTTTTCTGTTTGTCAGTAGATCATCGCGCAAAGTTCACAGGACTGTTCGACTAGACAGAACTTTCTTTTGCAACTCACTCTTCACACTTTGATCTGATGGCACCTGGCAAAAGCTTTTGATGTGGGAAAACAAGAAAGAGAATTCCACCCTCCTGCCCCCCCAGGAAACTTTCTGGCGGGGATTATTAGGATTTGAATCCTGCGTCCCATCACAGCGCTCCTCATCAGCATGATGGGTCTCTACGTGTATCACTTAAACTAACACCAGAGAGGATCTTTCAGCACAAACGGAGATGTCTCTGATGAACCCAGGGCATCTCATTACCGCTGATAAGCCATTTAGTGCAGCTCTGAAGTACAGTAGCACACATTATCAGCCTGCTAATGGGCCCCATAGTGATGCAGCTCCAGGCATGGGGCCATAATTGCCCCTTCCACCATGCCCAGAGGAATTGGGAACGATCACTGTGGTTCAGGTTTCTATTCCGCCTCAAGCTTCTATCGTCCCCAGGGTGTATTATTTACTTTTGGCACAGAAAGCAGTCAGAGCAGACCCTGCGTTTTTAAGGGTTTCGTTTTCCATGCATCATGGAAATGAACAAACCTGGAAGTGGTGAGATTACAACAGTGTACCGGAGGCTGGGATGTCAAAATGTCAGATACATGACAAGGAAGGGCACATGCGTTAAATATGACCCTTATTTATGGTTGTTATGTTTTGTTTTTCACAGTCTGCTTGAAGGGATGGTCATGTATGGTGTTATAATTTTATTTTTAATACAATTATGTAATTACATAACCTATTACAGGGTCAGTAAATGTAATAAATTGCAGTTAGATTTGTATTAATTATTTGTCTATTTCCTATTTCTGTGACAAAAACATGGCAAAAACGGAAAGTCTTTGTCTTTATCAATATGTTTCATTAATTCATTCATCAATCATCTGTAACCAAGTCTTCCTGATCAGGATCACCTACAGAGAAACATTGAAATCAAGGCAGAGAAACACACTGGGCACCTGTGCATCAAAAGGCATCGCACACTCTTAGTGTAACATAGCCAATATACAGACGTGTTTTTGGACCGTGGAGCTCCAGTGGAAACCCACACAGACACAGGAAGAACACACCAAACTCCTTATACACTGATTCAATGGCAAGTGTTGAATCCTGAAACCCAGCAACCTCACAGTTACTCCATACACCCTCATTCATCACATTCAGTTCCATTTCTGTTCTCCTCTTCTCAAATACAAACATAGTATCAGTGGCAGATACAGAATCCGTTCTGAATATCTTTTGAACAGATATTCAGACCTATTTTAATGAGCAATGAATATTATTATCAATAGTTCACAGAAATTCCACAATGCTTTTGTTATTAGTGGCAATAGACATGAACAGTAATAGATCACCATCTAAATTCTTTTTCATTTTTCTCTTAGTCATTTACTTCTCTTCTTTCACCAAACTCCTTTTCCCCACCGTTCACTCACAGTGATTATCATGGTGCTTTTGTAGTTGTTTGGCTGATTTCTAATGTGACCTTTTACAGTATTCCCCATTAGGAGGAAAATGGACTATAGAAACTGTGTTATCAAAAGGGCAGAAAGGAGAACAGAGAGGAGCAGGAAAGCATGGGTGAAAGATTTGCTTGTTATTTTACTCTGAAAATGTCTTTACTTTCTCATTAATAGCCATTTTCACAAACACATGAGTAGTGAAAATGGCTAACAAAGTCATGGCCTTTTGCTTTTCCCATTCAGTTTTTCTAAGTTAAAAGTACCTAGACATTTCCATTTCCATTCATGGCATTTCCTTAATGCTCTTATCCAGAGTGACTTTAAATTATAGCCAAGAGGTACAGAGAGGTTGCAGAGGTAGACTCATACAACTTTGTGTGTCCAGCCCAAGGACTCTTATTGGTGTTGTTTAATGTTAAGTACCAAGCTATGTACTGCACCCTCTTTGGTCATGTGGTGGGCAGTGTTGTTATACACTAACCTTTACTTAGGCAAAGTCCACACGTGCAAGTTTTTTTTTTTTTTTTTTTTTTTTTTTAACAGGTGTTTTCCTCCTTCAGTTTAAAATCATCTCATCCACACAAGCAGACCTTTTTTCCATAAAACAACAACATAAAAACACGCTTGTCTGCCCTTCAACGTGTGGGAGAAACAGCTCATTCATTGACAAAAGAGATGTCCTTGCCAAACTTTTCTTACTTATATTCTGCAGCAACCACATAGTTTTCCCACAGGAACTTTGTTGTTTAACTGTGTCTCATCTAAAGCTGGTGACACTGGTGGCGGGGACTGTGGTTGGGGGGTGCTGGATGTAGCATTGAGTTCCATATCACATACTCACTCTGTTCATTATATATAAAAAGAATACCTGCACTTTTAAGGTGTAAACATATAACAATCCTGTTAGCAATGTTAAACCCAGCACTATATTAGTTGCTTCTGTCAGTGCACAAAAACACCTCATGTAAACAAAGAAGACAATGGTGTATATATAATGACATCAAACAAAAGAGATGCACACTCTTGATGCTACAAGGCAAAACCTCAGATTTTTCCATCTATGCAGCATTGAAAACTTAAGTTTCTGAATACCTTCACCCTGGACAGTGTTTCCCAGAAGGCCGTCTTACAGTGACCTAAAACACCATTTTCATAGAAAAGATGTTTCAAGGAATACCCATTAATGTGTTAACAAATCCTTAGACACATTAAGAAAAGAAGTTTAAAAAGAAACATGCAGACTCATCTCTACTTCTTGGGTGCTGTCCGTGGTGCTGAAGAACTTTTCATGAGAAGGAAAAAGCCAGCATAAATATGTTTATATAATTTAAATAGAATTAAAATCCACTTAAGCATGTATTCCTGAATATGTTTCAGTGTTTACAAATGAACAGAAATTTAAGTTTAAAAAGAAAGAAAGAAAGAAAGAAAGAAAGAAAGAAAGAAAGAAAGAAAGAAAGAAAAAAAGAAAGAAAAAAAGCAATTCGGCAGATTTTTCCCTCTATTGTGTGACAGCAACACCAATCTGAGAGTGTAAGTCCCAACACAAAGCTTCATTCAGTGCGTGTGAAATCTACCATCTGTTCCAACCAGCTCAATCACTGGCCCAATCACCAGCTGATTAGCCCAGTATCATGCTTCTGCTCTGTAGATTTCCTTCAACTGTAGTGTCTCAAATATCACCAAAAGTCTCAAAGTGTTTCCTTTCTTCA
The DNA here is from genome assembly GCF_029633855.1 of Hoplias malabaricus. Lineage (NCBI taxonomy): Eukaryota > Metazoa > Chordata > Actinopteri > Characiformes > Erythrinidae > Hoplias > Hoplias malabaricus. Next base: position 28,454,752 of record NC_089808.1, read on the forward strand.
ATGGCCCAATTTTCTGTAAGCTGTATGGTAGTAACAATACACTTTGATTAATGATTTGTGTTGGATGTGAAAGAAAAGGTATTTTTGCTTACATATTAACTGAGAGAGCTCTACTTCACAACCATTCTCAGACTGAGGCTGTGGCCCTTGGAGGTGTGGGGGGCACTAAGAGTACCACAGGAAATTTACAAAATTGTCCTTCTACTTAGTCATTCATTAACTTAATAATAAAAAAAAGCTTTATCATCATCATGATCATCATCACCTTTATAGCAATTAAGTTCAAAGTGCTGAAAGAGGGAGAGCAAAAATGACTGCACATAATATCAATACATAATAAAGTAGTAATATACATAATAACAGCAATAGATTAGTAATATCAAAAGCCACAAAAGTAATAGATCTTGAAGCTGTTAATCAGGGTGTGAGTTGCCCTGTATGTTTGTTGGGGGTTTGCTTGTAGTGCATTTGGAGACACCCTTCCTCTTAAACCTGTCACCTTCACACATCAGTGTTATGAAGAGGCTCATGGGATAAACACTGTAACACCAATCTCATCATTTACAGTAAGTCAAGTAAGGGCTCTGTTCATTAGAGGATAGAGAGAGAGAGAGAGAGAGAGAGAGAGAGAGAGAGAGAGAGAGAGAGAGAGAGAGAGAGAGAGACTACACAGTAACAAGGGAGTGTGTGATAAAATGGCTGAAAATTAAAAAAATAAAAATGCCTTTAAAACTTGAGGGAAATTAGCTTTCATCTGTAGCTTCTTTTGTAGTGGGTTGTTTTGAGCGGCTGTCTCGCTGCACAGAGACGGAGAAAGAAGCGCTGCTCATGAAGCGAGGTTTGTTTTTGATGTTCGCCAACAAATAAACCAGGTGTTAACATGCACAGACAGACAAGGGAGGGCTGGGGAAATGCTTACGGTTCATAATCATAATTAGCTCATGAATAACCATGTGCATAAGTCCTGCTAATTTTTCCTTCTTCTTTTTTTTTTTTTGAAAAAATACAGTGAAATTTGTGAAAGTTAACTTTTTCTGTTTGACCTTCACCATAAAATAATCTCTTCAGCAGGAAATGTTCTAAAAGGTTGTGCTTGTTAAGGGCAAGTAAAGCACAAAGAGCTGTGATTTGTAACTTTGAGATTAGAAAAAGTGGGAAGAGTTGAAGACTAAAAGGTTGGCAAATGATCCAGTACCATTCTAAACATGTGAGGTAATCATGCCTGTGTATAAAAGCAGCATCCAGAAAAGGCAAAAGGCCTAAGTTCCTAAGTTAAGATGGGCAGTGGTTGCCTTTGCCAAAGAAAATGTGCCAGAGAATAGCCCAGCAGTTTAAGTGCAATGAGTAGTTGCAGGCACTGTAGGTATTTCACAGATTCAGCATGTCTGGGGAAATCTGTGCACTTAAAGGTCAAGGAACAAAATACAACAACAAAAGCCCAGTATGGTGAAGGCCCTGTATGGCTGCACAGCTGAACTCATGAATAATAGAACAATGGTAAAAATGGGGCTTTTAAAATGGAATCAGTTGGTGTCTTTGGTCCTAAATAAAACGTGTTGATAAAAGGAAAGGTGCTGGAACCCAGTGGTAAACATGTCTCTGTTCCTACTTTTTTGGTTTTTGGAACTTGTTCTAAATATGTAAATTGAAATAAACTTATATTGACACCACAACAAAGTTTATAGGAAAAAAAGGTTGTCAAAGGGATACAACTGATCCTCTTTCATCTCCACATATCCAACTCCCAAGTCACCTCCAACCTGGAGGAACAGGTAGGCCTTGCCCTTAAGTGAGGGGGTGCCTTTATGCCTTGTAGAGCTCAAAAGCACAACCTTGAGAGACATCCATCAAATTGCCAGAGGTCCAGGGGGCGCATCTGTGGTAGCGCGATCAGACCAATGTTTTTGCTTGTGACACAGATATAATGTATTATTGTGATTGTTGTTTTTGTAATGAAAAAGAATGCATTGGTCACTGATTTCTATGCTTTACAATTCAAATAATTCCAGTGTTACAGCTGTTTTTTGGAGCTGTGGTTTGTAAAAGGAAAATGCACATTTAAATGACTCATCCAGTTTCCCTCCCACCTTTGAGTGGTATTCCTCAATGCAAATGAAGAAAATGAAGGATATCAATCCTATCTCACATAGCAAGCCTTTGTGATGTTTTTTTTCTCCATAAAAGTGAAGCATGCAGAAGGTTGACAGCACCTCTCACCTCTTTGGAGATGGAAAGATGGGGTACATGACCCACATCTTTATCTTGTCCGCTCTCATTTGAGTCCCTATTGTGCTGAGGATAGCTCAATCAAACAACATTGTATTCTGGCACAATGGCGTAGAGGACAGGAGCCGGTGGGCAAGTGAGGAGCCGGACGCAGATAAAAGCTGATCGCGTGACAGAGAGCCCTGGCCATGTCACCTGCCTCCACCCCAGCAGCACCTGGTCATTATCACCTGGCTGGGATGATGCCTCTTCACAATGACACACTTTTTAATCACCTCAGCAGATGTGGCTCTATTATGTGGGAAGCAAGCTACAGCTGGATAAGTGCTGTGCTCATACATGCTTCAGAATGAAGGATTCTAAAGGGATCTTGGCTTAGATGTATGGTTCTAAGTAGAGTTGTGCTAAAATGGCTGGATGTGTGAAGGTTCTGTAAGCTTTTACACATAGGGAGATGCCAGGGATACCACTAAATATATTGATAAAGAATGATATTGTGCACTCAAGTAATGCTGTTTTGAATGAGACATTAATAGTGCTTGTGTTCAAACTGCCTAATATAACTTTGGATATCCTGCAGCAGACTACAGATGGTAGAGATATACTTGCTTTTTAGTCACGTGATTGTGTAGACAACTGTCCACATTGTGAATGTAACTGTTCACATACTTGCCTATGTACTAGCGTGTAACTGGAGGCTTCCACTAGAGGACAGACCAGAGAAAGATGCAGGTAATTGCATATTTGACTCTGACACAGCCTCCTTTAAAACGTTTCGTCATTGTGATACAAAATTTGCCTGCACTGCCCCTACTGTTTACGAGTGTACTGCACATTGTGTGCACATAGAGTTTATTTTCTAAGGACATGCACAGGGGTACGCGAGGAAGCCAAGATGCATACACAAACACTTAGTTAGCAGCAAGTAAATCTCAAAGTTTACTGCCTGCTATAGTCCCTATAGACAGCACCAAGGAGTACTATGTAGATACATGCAGCCATAACCATTTTAAATGGGTCATATTATTAGAAAAAATAATACTTCCAGTATATTTGTACATTTTTTGGTACATAGAGTGCCTACCAACTCACAAACTGTGAAACAAGACCGCCCCATCAATTTTTTGTAGGTTTCTTCCAGAAAATATCTACAGTTGTGGGGGAGCTGCAGTTCTCTCTGATTTGTTTACATGCAGAAGCTTTGCATCTTTTAAGATGAAATGGTATGTTTGAGGAGATAAATGGTTGCTGTTTGTACGTGGCTGAAGTTTAACTTCTCTGTAAGTTGTTATTCACTAAATTACCACAGAAGCTCATTTGTAACTCATGTTGTTTAGATAACTCTTAGGACTGTTTACTTTCATGCAGTTAGCATCTTCCAAATATAGAGTGGGTTCCTAAATAATCTGAAACAGCAAAAGTAAGTCAGTATTACCCAACCTATGGAGCAGGAATAAAGCAATATGCGTGTCTCGTTTTATGATATTTTTTTAATGTTTGGAGGGTTTTTTGTTTTTGTTTTCCGTTTTGAGTAAAGAGAGAGAGGTAACCTAGCATGTTAGACAAAGCCACTTTGTTTTTTTAATTTTTTACAGACACTGGGGATTTGTAAAAAAACAGACTGGTTTGCAGCAATCAAACAGACTGAAGAGCTAGCAAATATTAAGGAAAACATATTCTGAACTTTATAAAAAGTATTTTTTGATTACAATCATAAATGTTGCATTTAAAGGAATGCTATGTTAGAACTGTTGGTTTTTTTATTTTATTTTTTTTTTATTTATTTATTTTTGTCCCCTGGGCTTTTTCTACCTCTAACAGACAACGTCACATGCACACTTCTCTCTCTCTCTCTTCCTCTCTCTCTCTCTCTCTCTCTCTCTCTCTCTCTCTCTCTCTCTCACACACACACACACACACACACAAAGGCACACACATTCTCGCCTAGGGATATTCACATTGGTCACAACTGGTTCTCTGGGCTTCTAGTGATAAACACACTCACTCATTAACTCACTGCTCTGAAACAGAAGGCAGAAACTTGAATGGCTTGCTGTCTTACACATCAGTGCCTTAGAAGTCAGTATATTCAAATGAAGGTGTTTGTAACTGACTCACATTAGAGAAAAGGTTTAAAAGCCACAGTATTTCAACTTGTTACCAGGACACTGGTGCACCTACAGTACTTGCCAAAGCAATTACACCTTTGAAGATACTGACACAAAGTGCAACTCTGGCCCGTATACCAACACAGCAACTACAGAAAATCACGTTTTACCAGAATCGAACTACTACAACAAAACATGAAGACAGTGCAACAATATGTTATTATTTACTAGTCCAACAAGAAGGCATCTGTCTTGTGTCATTGTGTCACTCCCTCCACTGAGTAAAATCAGTCCAATATGAACTTTTGTACAGTCTCTCTCTCTCTCTCTCTCTCTCTCTGTCTCTCTCTATCTCTCTCTCTCTCTCTCTCTCTCTCTCTCTCTCTCTCTCTCTCTCTCTCTCTCTCTCTCTCTGTCTCTCTCTCTAATTTGAAAACCTTTAACTTTTTTTACTTTACTTTTGTAAAGGCATCAGGTTTGCAATTGGTGATTGTCTGTCTTTTCTTTTAATATTTTTAAAAGACAGTTTAAAACTCATTACATTTTAATTCAGAGTTTACCTTCTGTTCTAACTGTGGAATGCAGTTTGCATTGCTTTTTCCCTTTTTTGTATTATCTCAGCCAAACAAACAGATCTTTCACCACCGAGTTTTTCAGCTGCACCACAGAGTAAATGAATCATGAAAGTTCCAGCTAGAGCCACTATTTTTATTTTTATTTTTTGCAGTAGGTAGAAGCTTGCAGTCAGTGATTATCCAGTTGTTGGGATAAGGAGTCACTTACAATAAAATAAGTAGTTACTGGGAGGTTGTGTAGCCTGGAGGGAAGAGGAGAGTGGTTCCCTGTTTTGTTACAAGCTCGGAGTAGATCTGACAGGAGCTTGTTTATGTCTCTGGCCCTCTTAAAACTTGCTGTGAAGTTAAAGGTGTGTGGTTTAAGATGTGTAAAAGCTAACTTTATTTCCTGTTTATTTGAAAGGACCCTGAGACAAGGCTTGGGACTCTCTGCAGCCGGGACTGTGTTCCAGCCTCAGAGGCAGCTTAATGTGAGCAAATGGCACTTAAAACACGCTGTTATTAAGAGGTGTGATAAATCTGACAAGTCGAACCAGGTCCTAGATGATTAATGTTGTATTATTTATGGCCTCCGACTTCAGCTCCCTTTGAAATATTGGCCCTGGTGGGATACCGTACTTAATAAAAGTTGGGGGGAGGAAGCGAGGACAATGTATTTGTTTTATATAGAGCTCTGCATGGCACAATGAGGTGCTGCTTGGTGAAGAATAAGGAAGATTTTGAGGCATTTGGGTACCTGGGCTGGATAATTTAGGACACATATTAGTAAGGGAGGAGGGTAAAATGGCTGCTATGTAGCTGTGAGCATTACATCACCCACTTTTTTTTACTCCACCTTTAACAATTATACCACCCTGGCCTCACCCCACACTTAGGTAACATATTCATACCTGTTTTGCATATTAATATGTATATCTTGTGATTTTTGGTATTTAACAAGTTGCATATTATTATATCTCCACTATAGGGTTAAAAGTTTGTGAACAACTTGTCATTCAACATTCCTTCTAGAATCAATTATATTAAATGGGGAATTTCTCCATTTGCTGCAGTAATGTCATCTATTCTTCTGGGATGAGAGAAAGAACACAGTTCCACTGCTCTATAGCTCTGTGCAGTCGTGGATTTTTAAGGCTCTATCTAGCACTTTGTGGCCCTGGGCATGGTGACCTTACACTCGTGTGGAGCTGCTTTTGAGCATCTCATTTCATTTTAGTGTGCGCTTTGTGTGCGCAATTACACATCCGCAGTGTGGACCCTAGCAGCTGGTATCATGAATTATAATAGGAATCTACAAACATTGACATATAGCTGGTTAACAAGTTTAGAAGGCCTAGGGCCTAGATGGCTTCCTCTCTTTACTGTCTATGGCCTGCCCATCTCCCTACCTCCCTCACCTGCCCATCTGTTAAATTTGTTCCTACCTACCTGCCCTCTCTCTCTCTCTCTCTCACTCTTATATATCCCGCCGTGGAAGCCAGTGTGTCACTTTTCTCTGGGCTTTTTTAGTAACACGCAGCAGTGTTTGTTTTGCCTGTGTTTGAGGGAAGCAGCTTTGGAATGAGTTCAGTTGGGTCGCCTCGCGTCCCCGTCCCTCCTGGGAAGCGTTCGGTGTCCTTCATCTCTTAATGTAGTTCCCTCTCTTTCCTCATCTCCACACAGACAGAGAGAAAATAGCCTTCTCGCAGATCCGTCCCACTCCTCCATTAAAGCAGAGAGAGAGAGAGAGAGAGAGAGAGAGAGAGAGAGAGAGAGAGAGAGAGAGAGAGAGAGAGAGAGAGAGAGAGAGAGAGAGAGAGAGAGAGAGAGGGGGAGAGAGAGCAGGCGCTCAGATCAATAGCCTTCCCACTGTCGCTACAAGCCAGTGGATGTGTAAGCTAAGTATAGCGGCGGCCTGGTGCAACAGCTTGTGAAGGAAAAGCACAGGGCAAAAATCCAGAAACATCTCCAGCTCCTGCCCTTGAGACTCTACAGCACAGGCTTAAAAAAAATAAAGGTGCCAGAAGGGTTTCTTTACTGGAGCCATGCCACACAAGAATCAATTTCAGTTCCCTATAGAACTTCTCAATCAATGGTTCTTTAAATAAACAATTTTGCAAAGGAGATGCGAGAATGTAAGAAAAGTTTAACAAACCTCTACATGATGTTAATGCTCTATACCAATTAGGGAGATAAGTACTGCAGATCCACTGGACACTATGTCCAGACTATGCATAGCCAATACTGGCACAAGCATCCATCTGTGCAAACACAATTGGTATAAAATAGTATAAGAACTCGATGACTTTTCCAGTGCCAAGCATTGGCTATAGGGGTATGAGCCCTTATGACAGCACTGGTCTGTAGATAAGGAGTGATAGCCCTTCATTCAATATCTTAGGAATGAGTTGGAAAAGTATTTATGATCCAGAACTAATCATCCAACCACAGTAGCTGACCTCACAATGTTTTACTGTCAGAATGCAATCAAATCTTCACAGAACTGTTTCAATAGTGTAAAGCACTTCAAGAAGAGCAAGTGTTGTTACTGCTGCAAAGAGAGATCAGACTCCCTATTGGGCAAGTGAGTGTCAGTGATCATGTAAACCATGTTAAACTATTCTATAGCTACACAGGATGAGAACAGATATTCAATTTAACAGAATAAACACCAGTCTGAGAGGGTAGTGTCCGCTGATTGCTATGATCTGTATTAAACTTTACCTGTGTTATGAAGTCAGAAAAGAGAGGTTTATATTCAGTTCCTGATGTAAACTCTTCAGACTCTAAAGTGCCCATTAAAAAACTCAATATATCTTCTGTTAAAAAACAAATTATTCACAATAAAACAAGTGTAGGAGTGCACACAAAAAAGAAAGCTTACAATATTAAACAAAATAGTGCAGGGAAAAATTTCCCAGTTGAACAAGACTTAAATTGGACACACTCTTTGTTTAGAGATGTAATACAGAAAACAGGGGAACTGTGCACATTTTAATTGTTGTTGTTCTTTTGCTAAATTTAACTCTGACAATTTGGATTGTTACGTCTGATTTTATATGCAACCAACTCACCCCACCCCAATCTCATTTGATCAGGTGTGCTCAAACTTTTGTATAAGACTGTGTATATTATAGATAGAAATTAAGTGGTGAAATAAATTCATGTTGTTGCTATTTTTTAAGCTTCAGAGCATCTGATGAACTGAAGCAGAGAGTGGTGCGGAGCTTGTTTTTTCACTGGGTCATCAGAAAGGTGTGATTGGCATTGAGATCTTGGTCAAGCATGAAGTGGGTAGACGTGGGAGCAATTTAGTTTTATCCCTGTTCAGGGCTTCAATATACTGCCAAACTCATTTGCTCATTCCTCATTCTGCTCTGCTGAGCTGGGCTCTGGTGTGTGTGTGTGTGTGTATAGACATAAGGCCTGGAATCATTTCTCAGCCACCAAACAACTAGACAAACTGTGAGACTTACACACTCACAGTCGCACCATTCACTCCCACATAAACTCTAGGGCCTGATGTCTGATGTTTTAGAATGAGAGTTTAAAGAGGTTAGCAATTCTGATTACAGAATTATAATATTCATTCATTATCTGTAAGCGCTTATCCAATTCAGGGTCACAGGGGGTCCAGAGCCTACCTGGAATCATTGGGCGCAAGGCAGGAATACACCCAGGAGGGGGTGCCAGTCCTTCACAGGGCAACACAGACACACACATTCACTCACACCTAGGGACACTTTTGAGTCGCCAATCCACCTGCAACGTGTGTTTTTGGACTGTGGGAGGAAACAGGAAACCGGAGCACCCGGAGGAAACCCACACGGACAACACACCAACTCCTCACAGACAGTCACCCAGAGTGGGAATCGAACCCACGACTTCCAGGCCCCTGAAGCTGTGTGACTGCGACACTACCTGCTGCGCCACCATGCCACCCTACAAATAATATACGTCAACGTTATCACAAATGATCTTTGTAAAATATAATTGTCAAATGTCAAAACAAAGAGATTACATTTATATGTCCATTATTGTTTAATAAGTTATAGTTTGATATACTTAGAAATACAATCATTTCATTTTCAGTAACCTGTGTGTCTTCTGATTTTACAATGATGATAATAGTAAAGTTGTGGTATAGCTGAAAATGAGAATTTTACATAACACCCTATGATTTTGATTTGAAGTTATGTTCACATAATTAATGCAATGTAGTAATGGGGACATTTTATGCAAACAATTTTATATTGCATATCTACAGTACATTATGTTGTATATTTATGGCTATAAAACAAGCCAGTTTACATTAATAACCCAGGTCAAAGACTAAAGACTATGTTAGGTTTTGCGCAGCCTGAAATATAAAATCACTGTGCTGTAAATAAGAACATGAAATATGAATATGAACAATATGCCCCATTAGCTTGAATGCTACGCTAATGTTAATTATGGAAATTACCATTGTGAAATCAGGGTTAAATCTATTTAAAAAGGGTGGCACAGTGGTGCAGCAGGTAGTGTCGCAGTCACACAGCTCCAGGGATGTGGAGGTTGTATCGCTCCGGGTGACTGTCTGTGAGGAGTTTGGTGTGTTCTCCCTGTGTCCGCATGGGTTTCCTACAGGTGCTCTGGTTTCCTCCCACAGTCCAAAAAACACAATTTGGTAGGTGAATTGGTGACTCAAAAGTGTCCGAGGGTGTGAGTGAATGTGTGTCGCCCTGTGAAGGACTGGCGCCCCCTCCTGGGTGTGTTCCTGCCTTGCGCTCAGTGATTCCAGGTAGGCTCCAGACCCAACGTGACCCTGAATTGGAGAAGTGGTTACACACAATGAATGAATGAATCTATTAAAAAAAAAAACAAAGAAAGAACCCCCCCCCCCCCGACACCACCACAAATAAAAAGATTTTTCAATCATAAAATCCTATCAGTCTTTTATATACTTTTCTTTATTCAATATGCTTTCTTCTTTACTTTTTTCTTATTAGTTTCTTTATTAGTTCCTTAGGTTTTTCTTTCCATTTGCTTTGTTCCTGCTTCTTTAGTTTAGATATTTTTCTCTTTCTTTCTTTACTGTTACACATGTGATATTGCAGAATAGTTTTATATACAGCATTGAAAGAAGAGTTTCTTGTATTTTGCAGAGATCATTGTCATGCTATATAATGATGCATACACACACACACACACACACACACACACACACAGCTAAATAGTGACGAAGCGAAATGCAGAAATAGTGATTATGATAGCAGTGTTACACAGTACAGATGTATGACTCAGTGGCTGATTAAAGGAGTGTGGTGCAGGGTCTCAGCTCCAGATGAGCTCTGACACATTATCAGATCTGTATATGAGCTCTGGATCCTGAAAAAGCCAAGAACCTCACTTCCCCACTTCTGCATCCCCACATTCTCTCACAATCCTCACCATTACCAACATCTCGAGTGCATCTCACACACACCCAAACCTGATGATCATTTACACATGGCGAGTATGAGAATCTAAAAGGCAGTGTTTATAAGTGCAATTACCATGAGGCACAGGAAACTACTATTCCAGCAATTAGGAGGAATCAAATCTGAATAGTGCTTTAACAGAAGGTTGAATGAGGAGAGATGTTGTTTGGGGGTGACTCATCTTAACAAGCGGATGGGAGGAGGAGGAACAGATGACTAACTATGAGGAATGAATGCAGAATTTATATGAGACCATATTAGTTTATCTTTGTCAAATAAAGGAGCAATATTTTTTTTAATTTTGTTTAATGAAATATTAGCAAACAATATATATATATATATATATATGAAAAGATATTTTCATTTTTTACTGCAACTTGCTTTGCAGTCCCTGACTGAACCAGTTTATATTCCACAGAGCGGGTCCCAGACTAGCGTGAAGTCATGTTTAAAACAAGGTTATCAGCCAACCTTTAACTACCTATAACTAACGCCACTAGGTGTCAGTGTAATTGCTGTTTCAAAACATAAAGAAAAATATCTGGAGAACAGGACTGTTCCCTCCACTAAAGCACAACATCTAACATCAGGGTTAGTAAACCAAGCTCCATTCACATTTCATCTCGTCTCCAGCCTAGGTGATCGATTACAGTGTTCAAATCTATGTTTCATTGTAACATTTGAATCTACCAGTGAACAGCACAGTCACTTTGCCTCATATGGGCCACAGTAAAGCCCTAGTCTAATGTGTAAACAGCTCTGTTTGCTGCAGTGGAGCAGTTCTCTGCTCACTTCTGTGTTTACCACACTGGCTGCATCAGGACATCAGCCACCTAGTGGACATTCTGTTATTACACTCACTCTACTCAGCACATAGGACACCCTTTCTTCCTTACTTCCTTTCATATTTTTCTTTCTTTGGTTTTCTTTCATTTATCCCCTTTCTTCTTCTGATATTCTACATATTTATTTCTTTATATATTCTATTTTCTTTTACATTACTTTATTAAGTTTTTTTCTCTCTTTAATATGATCTTCTCATGTTATTTTCCTTTATTGTTTATTGTGTCTTTCTTCTGTTTTTTTTTCTCTGTCACCGTGACATTACCGTGTCATTCCTAAGGGCAGTGTGAGGGAGTGAGGCTTTATCTCTGTCCCTCTCTCCACAGAGTGAGTGAGGTTTTCTCTCTTCCTCTCCTCACTGTAAATGAGTGCATCTCTCTCTCTCTCTCTCTCTCTCTCTCTCTCTCTCTCTCTTCTCAGTGTGACTGAGTGAGGTTCTCTCTCTCAGTAGAGTTGTCTATTGCTGTCTATGCTTGGCTTAAGCGCTGTGCCTGTGTGTGGGGCTTAAAAACATTTTTTTTCTGCTCCTATGTCATTCAGGCAGACCTGCTGACACACACACACACACACACACACACACACACACACACACACATGCAGAGCTATGTTTCCCTTTGCCCCCCGCCCCTCCCATGCACTCTCTGAGTAAAAACACCTATGAAGGCTTTCTCTTCACTCATTCATCTTGCCTCTCACATACACCAGTTCACCATAGAACATTAATACACACTGCTTTTCCCAGAACACACACACATATAGAAACACACTCTTCCAGCACACACTCCAGTGGTGCACTGTTGCCCTGAATAATTTAACAGCCTCAGCATATATCTCGCAGCAATTTACACACACACACACACACACACACACACACACACAAACACACACACACACACACACACACACACACACACACATGGACATACACACATGGATATAAAAAGATCTCATACCTGAATTACATCTTAAAGACTTTCCTGCTGTTCTTTTCTGTACTAAATTGTGAGGGGTCTTGTTTACCCAGCCAAAAGACAACCAGGTGTTTTGTGTGTGTGTGTGTGTGTGTGTGTGTGTGTGTGTGTTAAATAGTTCTGGATAATAATAAAATGTTCCACCATTACTAAGACTTTGAGGATTTTGAGCATACTGTGGGTAATAAACACTGGTTAACCACATTCATGAAGAAAGCTGAATAAAAAATCTATTCTGATCTAAGGATTTAAAATGATAAAATTTTAATTTGACACTTTTGCTTTATTTCAGCTTTTCAAACCTCAGGAGTACGACATGCATATTTTTAAGAACATGATTAAGTACTGTTAAATTATATTACTTCAATATCATCTCCCTCTGCTGCTGAACGTATAAGAAGCTGGAACTCAAAATAGATAAGAAATCTTGGTATATGTCTTATAATGTGTCAGTTTGATATGTGGGTAAGCAATAGGAAATATTACTGTAACTTAGCAACTGGGACCAAAACACGGGTCAGTCAGTTTACAGTACAGTCTGCTTCTTTGATCAGTTAAGCCTCGAGACACAGCCGGAAAAAAAAAGTACTCACCGAGAAAAAAAGGGATTCTTTTGTCTCCAGTTCTTTCCTCCTGAGCAATGTACAGGTGAGAGAGAGAGAGAGAGAGAGAGAGAGAGAGAGAGAGAGAGAGAGAGAGAGAGAGAGAGAGAATGACAGGTAGAGAGTGAGAGAGATTAAGAGAGGCAGAGTAACTGAGAGGTAAAGAGAGAATTTAACTTTTCAAGCACCTTCAATAAAACATCTCATAAAACATAAAAACACGTTTATATTTAAACACTAAAAAGGTTTTACAGTGTCATTAAAACCCTTTTCATCAGATTAACAAACATATCCCCAACCACCCACCCAGCACAAAAAGGACTCATCACTGAGATTAAAATACTCCAGCAAAAGCTGCTGTAACACCAGAGGGAGAGAACAAGAGAGAGGGAGAGTGTAAGAGAGATAAGAAGGAAATAAAAGGTGGGCTGTGGGTTTTTGTTCTTGTTATATATATATATATATATATATATATATATATATATATATATATATATATACTTTTTAATCACAAGAACAAATATATAATTTGGAAGATGTCAGGGTCACCCAGCTCCAGGGTCTTGTAGTCACTATCTCTGAGGAGTTTTGTTCTCTGTGTAGTACTTTATGACATAACCCAGGGTGTCTTTACATAGTCAAGAGACTCTGTAGGGCCATTATGCTACTCTTTAAATTAACTGTTGATAATGATAAATGTCTGGCATGTGGAGACACCTCATTTAAAGATTTGAACTGAGTAAAGCTTGGTCCATTGCTGACAAGGATATTCAGCTGAGTACATACAGCTAGTGAAATCTCCGCAGAAAAATACTGACCAATAGATTGGGACACTGTCAAATGGTAACATATTAGTTTACTGTGTCACCATGCACAATGAGTCACAAAGAATGATAATTCAATAAATTAATTTTGACAGGCACATCAACACAAAATAAACATGCACATGAAGGCCCCCTTGTTCAACTTTACCTTATTCTGCAAACAAGATTGTTTATTTTTTACCAAGAACTGAGACCCCCTACCTCTGTACAAAACAGAGGTGAAATGGAATTCACCCTAATTCTGAATATTTTCAATACTGCTGTCAAGAAACAAATAGGCCAGCATCAATAATATTTTGTTTTATAATGTAGTAAATATTCAGAATGTCTGTTGCCTGGGTCACAATATAAATGCCTGTGTTTGAAAATCCTGAGCTAGAGGGACATAAAGCCTCCCAGCATTGGACTATGTTGCAGTTAATCTTTGTTCTCTGGAGTGAAGGAATTACTTACACTGCCTCCGGGTGTGTGTACTATTCTAATTGTATTATACTTGTACTAAACTTCACTGATGTTTATGTGATGGCAGAATGCAATCAAATCCTCACAGAAATGTTCCAGCATCTAGTGTAAAGCATTTCAAGATTAACAGAGGCCATTAATGCAGCAATCAGGGACAAGTTTCCATTGAATAGTCTTGACTTCAGAAGAAACACTGGATAAGTCGATGTCTACTAGAATATTTAATTATGCAGAAATTTAGAAAAGTCAATAGAATCTTCTTCTCTTGCCAAACAGGGATGTTAGTAGCCCAGCCAAAGAGTTTTACAATGATTTACATAAATTAGTTACCGAATGAGTGGAGTTCAGTGGGAGAGCTATCATGCTGAGTAAAAAAAAATAAAAAATCAGCAAGACAAAGGGATCAGAGCAAGACTAAAAATAATAAAGTTACTAAAACAAAGTCCTGGATCAATAAAGTAAAGCCAAATAAAGCAAACTATGAAAAAAATAAACTCTCTTCTGTTTCCTGGCTGAAAGTATTCAGATGCTGAAATGAAGCCAGTCGCACTGTCCAAAACTCTTCTTTATCATGCTTAGCTGAGAGCTTGAAACTAATTTGGGTTTGTGACAAATATACGTCAAACGTGGAAGAAGGGAGGCAAGGCAAAGCAAGTTTATTTATAGAGCACCTTTCATACAAAAGCAATTCAAAGTGCTTTACAGAAAAAAACAGTTAAATTAAAAGCAAGAATAAAAATCATCAAAGTCCAATAAAACAATTAAAATATTGCAACTAAAGGAAATATATAAAAAGAGTAAAAGAAAACATGATAAAATTGAAGCATACGTGCATACAAAAGCTATGTGCATACGTTTGTAGACACCGCTGATCATTAGTGAACTTGGGTTTTAATTTTAATGAGGCCTTAATTAACTACTTAAAGGTGTACCATTGCTGATATAGATGTTCACATACACACACCCACACCCCTGCCATTCCAGAATCACCCCAGGATCTCATCAATATCCCGACATCCAAATACTCTAATCTAATACACTTTTAAAAATAGAGGTGCAACTAAGTGTTCTTGAATGAACGTCCTAGAATCACAACCACCACTTTTGCCCCTCTAAAGATCTTTTAGACGTCAGCAGTTTTTAAAGAAAAGAAAAGTCATTTTCTTAGAACTGCATGTGCTCCATCAACCTGGGCTCAATGTTCTGTCCACTTCATCATCCACTCTTTTTCCTCTCATTTCATTTTTCTTTTCTTTATAATAGACACACTTTCACTGCTCTTTCATTATGCCGTAATCACACCACAGCAAAGTAAGGACTAATGTTCCTCAGTGGCAGCCGGAGTGTTGTTATGGCTCTGCTCAGGAAGCCATCGGCACTCCTGGTGAGATCAAAGGCGTTCTAGTCAAGACCGTAGAACTAGCATTAAACTCTATTAACAGCAACAAGCTAATGGCTTTCTTTCTCCATTTCTCTTTTCTCTCCTTTTTTTTCCTGCTAACCACATAGTGGAGCGAACAGGAAGAAGAACATCAGAAACATTCCTTCTGATTAGCTTTATATGCTAATGGATAAATGTAATGGCCAGCTCCTATTAGGCACTAAAAAGGTTGTTGCACACAGGACACATTGTATCACATCACATAGCATCCAAAAATTAAAAAACATTGTTTTAAATGGAGATAAACACACTATTTAAGTTTGGCAGCACTCAGCAGCTCCTCAGCATGTTTAATTCCTCAGCATGTAACTGTGCACTTCGATATATTTCACTTCACTACGGTATATTAAAGTCATATTGAGACACAAAGACATAGCAGATCACATTTCGCTTGAAATGTACAAGTTCTAGCCCTTTTAAGTCATTTTGAACTTGAACAGGATTTTAGGTAAAGAGGCTCTCATGGTGCATTCGGTGTGTGGAAGCCTTAGGAGTTGGTTCTATCATCAGGAGGTCATGAGTGTGACCCCCAGTAATACTTCATCCATCTCGGGCTGGGACTCTGAGTCAGCACAGTTGACCTGGCTTTCTCTTGGTGGGTTAAATGGCCCTCCCTTTCACTCACCACTCAGCATGGTGCTCACCAGTAAAGGCATCAAAGAGCATTCTTTCATAAAGAAGCAGTCACTTGCTTCACATGTATTGAAGGAAACATGTCGTAGCCTTCTGTCTTCCAGCTGAATAGGACTGGTGATTAGAGGACTAGCCAGATAGCGGTGAATGTTTGGCCCAAATATGGCCCACATGTGCTGTGCTTTTCCACTGCATGGCTTCAACTCAAATTGACTCAACTCAGCTCGGCTCAGGATGGCTTGGCACGGCTCAGCTGTGCTTTCCTCTGGTAGCTGTCCACTAGCACAGTGTTGTTTTTGATTTTGTTTGGACTGAACACAGCTTGGCAGCATGGTGGTGCAGCAGGTAGTGTCATAGTCACACAGCTCCAGGGACCTGGAGGTTGTGGGTTCGATTCCTGCTCCGAGTGACTGTGAGGAGTTTGGTGTGTTCTCGCCATGTCCGCATGGGTTTCCTCCAGGTGCTCCAGTTTCCTCCCACAGTCCAAAAACACACGTTGGTAGGTGGATTGGTGACTCAAAAGTGTCCGTAGGTGTGAATGTGTGAGTGTGTGTGTAGCCCTGTGAAGGACTGGCGCCCCCTCCAGGGTGTATTCCCGCCTTGCGCCCAATGATTCCAGGTAGGCTCTGGACCCACCGCGACCCTGAACTGGATAAGCAGTTACAGATAATGAATGAATGAATGAATGAATGAACACAGCTTCCCGCCCCAGCTCTCACAGCAGAGTTTTCCATGTTATAGCATCCCATCCTGGCTGGAGTTTTTCATTGGCCACTGATCCAAGGAGCGTTTGAACCTCTCCAAAACACCATGGTGTGATATTACGAGCTGCCATTGTCAGTCATATAAAAACAAATGTAATCGCTGCTGTAACTTTGAAATTTTATAAGCAGCTAGCTGATGCTAGAGGTCTGCATTTTGTGGTGATTGACTCTAGTGCTAGAGGTCTCTCAGCACTCAGCAAGATTTACATGTCACATTTAGCAACTTTTCTGATAATTTTGTACCAGATGCAAGCAGGGACTAAAAAGTACCCAATTCCAGGGACCAGGTACTAGATTTGGCTACTGGAAATACAAAAGAGCTAACCTGAGAAGTAGGTTCAGTAGGTTCCATGCACTGAAAAAATAATCACAATTAAAGACCCCCATGTGGCCCTGAATTAGGGCTTTTAATCAGGATGAATCTGGCTGCCTCAAGTTCGGTCCACTTTATTTGGATTAGAGTTGGGGATCAAATCTGGGCTAAATCAAATTTGACACACATTTAGCCCACACAACACATGCCATTGCTGTAACTGTTTTAAGTGTCAAAATGGCACAGATTAGGCCCAAATGTGTCTTCTGTCTCGGAACTTATAATGGTTTTCAACTCAGTTCTCAGAGGTACACATTTGTACTTCAAATAACTTTGTTACAAAAGGACAGACCAAAAAAAATATATAAAAAATCCCTGTAAACCAGCTGGAAGTCCCTGATGACTAGCTTGTGAACCACTGCTCATTTATATCACTGCAGATGCAGCACTGCACAATGATATTTGTTCACTGGAAAACAGCCATAGTCAATAATTTATCATTTACCAAACATTATAGTTACCAGAGTACACTTAGCCAGGTGATGTTCTCATGGTGTTCACCAATGCCAAAGGAATCTGTCAGACTGCCAGATGGTGAAGCATGATTCACTGCACCCGAGAATGTGGGTTCATTGCTACAAAGCTTAATGACTGTGTACCGTACCCCAGTCCTGCCGTGGTAATGGTAGACTGGAGTGCAGACTCCATGTGTTTACAAAACAAAATGCGAAGATTTCCTGTTCCTCATTCATCATCCATGGGAACTTTCAGCTGCAGTTTTGTACAGCAAACCTGCAGTCGTGCTTTGTCAACATTTTCTAATCAGGCACGAAGCGTACTGTTTGGAATGAAACAGCTTGATTGTAAATTTTCCATAGTCAGAGCGGTCTGGGGTTCAGAGCAGGCCAATGAAACAACATATGTTCACAGTGTGAGGATATGAAATGCAAGTTCAAATGTACAGTGAGAGGTGTTCTGCAGTGTGTGCCTCAGTGTTAGATAAGGTAAGATGGGGGTAAATATATTAAATGAATTATAGAACTATCCATAATAAAGAAAAAGATCTCCTCAATGTCTCGGCAGTGGCTCATAGACAACTACAAGATCAGATGGAAAGACGGCTGCTCAGGAATTTCTCCTGAGGAATAAAGAGCTTAGAATTCTCATCAGCATCTCCATATTTGATAGCGTTCTCAGTGAAGTTAAACTGTGTTCAGATTTGCTGAAATTGAATCATATCTGCTCCATTTACCTGAAACTGAACTAAACACAGGACTGCAACCATTTCTGATTCAGGATCAAGAATCTTCACAGTTTAGCTATTTTGGCCAGCAGTATCTTAAGGCTCGTTTTTGTGTAACGTGATATTCCTAAGCTATTTTAAGTGAATTAACTCAAAGTGTCCTGAGCCATCAAGCTCCAGGAGAGGGGCTTATTACCACCAAGTTTAAAGCAAACCATATAGCCATTTTAGTCTTTTTTATTGTCCTTGTATAAGCTCCTGATAGTGAGCAGGGACCTATTTAGTCATGTAAGAAGAGAGTGGGTTGGGGATGAACAGGTTCTTGGGGTCATGAATTATGTGCACAACCGAGTCAGTGTGTGCTTGAGTGTGTGAGTGGGTTGTATATGTAATGGTTATAAAGGATGGGCTCAGTAGTGTGTGTTTGCATGTGTGAGTGTATGTCAGGGAGGAAGATGGAGTTAGGGAAGGTTTTTCTGTACATTAACTATTTTCAGGTGTCTTTTCAGTGAATTTGTGTGTGTGTGTGTATGTGTGCTTGTCTTTTATAATCTTCCAGGTGCTGGCAGGTAAGCAGAGCTCAAGGTGTGTGTAGGGTAAATAATGCAAATGAAGCCCAGCATCTGTGTTCTTATGCATAATGTATGTAGCCCATGAGGAAGGCAGCAAGGAAGTACTTGGCTCTTAACTAGTTTACCTGTGACCTCACTACATGACCTCACTGCTTAGGCCTGCAATGCTGACTCAGTGCCATATGCTTACGGCTCATACATAGTACTAGATTTTCCCACATCCTCTGTCTGCCAGAATCTCTACACTGGAGCTCCTTCCAACAATGCCAAACAAGAACTTTGCCAATGAAGTGTACAATATCTATCTTTACAGAAGAATTCAATTGGCTTTATTCATTATTACTATATTATAAATATTTCAGTCCTACCCAAATCAAAAATAAAGCAGTATCCACTTCATTCGATTTTATTGGTGTACTTATTTGTGATTGGTCACACCACTGACTTTTGAGAAATAGCATTATATTTTAATGTAAAATGATCAAAAAAGAACAAACTTCAGTACCTATGGATAAATTTAGGGGCTTGATAAAGGTATTCTACTATGGTAATAAAATAGTTTTTGTACTCTCTGCCAACTATCCTTCTAAAACACATAACTTATTATTACCTAGAAAAAAAGGCAATCTTGTATTGACTTCAAATGCCTGAGTAAACCTACACCTTCATTCACATTCATTCAGTAATTGTATATAAATATACTATACAAAAACCCCTTGAATCTCCCTGTTGCAGTGTAAAAGCAGAAATGCTCAGCAGCACTGCATATTTACTGCTTATTTTGTTAATGACATGTCAGCTTGATTTGAACTGGAGGTGCCCTTTAAGTTTCGAAATGAATACCCTAGTTTTATGCAAACTATTCCTGATTAACATACACAACATATAGACAATATAGACAACTGCATTACTTTCCATAGATCACATGACCATACAGTTATGTCTGCCTTTATCACATTATGGGATTTATGAGAAACAGCAGCATTTCATGCATTTACCATTGTCTTATCTGATCAAATGAAATCAAAACATTGATACATAATTAAAGGAGGTGCACATATTCACTTGCTTATTATTTGCTCTTAGTCTGGATTTTAAATGCTATTTCAGGGTTGAGGATATTTTCTTAATTAATTGGTTTAATTTAGAATGCCGAAGCTATCAGATCTACATCAAATGAATAATGCAAATCAATTACACCTGTACAAATCAACGTTTCAAAAACAGTTTCAAAAGAAACTGTTAATTATTATTTTTAGTGACATCTGCACATTGCGAGTGAGAAAAACACATACTGGACATGCATTATTAACTCACATGTTGACAGGTAGCATTAGCATTTTCCCCTGTTACAGGCACGCCATCTGTTAATCAGAACATTGTGCAATTAACAGGATATGCTTAGAGTATTAATTTCCTGAACATACAATCAGTGTTCTCAAATTCATTTAAACAAAAGTTTCCCCTCATGAACATTCAAACAGTTTATATATGGCTGCAGAATATGGCCAAAATGTTTCCAGACACCCTGTTAAGTTGCCCTTGTTGTACATTCAGATATTTAACTGCACACATAGCTCATATAATCTCTATACCACATAGAATGGGATGCTCTAGAGTAGCTACACATGAGCCCATGTTGAACTAAAATCAAAGCTGCCCAGCATCTGGAGAGATGGAACAGAATCTATTACCTTTGGGAAAGTCAGAGCAGGGATTGTGATGCAAAACTACTTGACCTTAATTATGCTCTTGCTGACTGCTATCAAATCCTCAGTGCAATGTCCCAATATCCTCTCAGAAGAGAAGAAGCTGTCAATGCAGAAAAAGTGGACAAACACCCCAGAAATATATATATATATATATATATATATATATATATATATATATATATATATATATATATATGATTGGTCAGGAGTAAAATGTAGTGCAGTATTGATATATACTTTAACTCCCCAGCCATGTGGACTGTGAAAAATGTTTTACTTCTTACTTGTTCGGTTTTCACAAAACAGAATGATTTAAAATATAAAGACAGAAAATGAAAGAAAGCTGAAATAAAATAGGGAGAAAAGAAGAAAAAAGCAAGAAGTAACTTCAATCACAGAGCTCTTCTCTGCATTCGGACAGATTGGCAGGGGTTGACATACTGCCAGACTGTTTTTTTTCCCTGAAAATCAATAGCTAAAATGCAAATGAATCACACTTCCTCCATGGCCAGCACTGGTGTGAATATATATTTATGTCAGAGGCATAAGTAATTTGAGCTTCAAAGTGAAAATATATTGTATTGTGGAGGTCACATCACAGTGGGCCAGGAGGTCGTATTAGGGCTGTCTGACTTGTAATCAGCATATTGAGGCCTGTTGGGATGGAGAGAAAATGAGCTGAATATTAGCAAGAGGAAAAAAATAGGAAAGTCAAGAATACATGATGATTCTGTGGGCATATATACTTGTTTAAAAATAAGGGTTTGTGGACCTCCTGAGAGGTGCAACTGTTTAAGCACTGCCCCTACATTTATGAGATCACAAGTTTAATCCTTGATGAGGCTTTGGCCATTTGAGGCCAGGAGTTCTAGAGAGATTAACTGGTCTCACTTTCTCTGGGCGAGTATGATGCGTCCTTTACATAATAACATGATAAAATGGGCATTCCAAATGTGTTGAGCTGACACTGTGTTGTTGGCAGTTTGGTTGGCTTCACATGTCTGAAAGAAAGCATGTGCTTCCTTCGCCATCTCAGCTTGGTACTAACCTATTAGTGGAGTCAGTGGATGGGGAATCAAAATAAACAAAAATGCTCAACTAAAAGATTTTTTGTGTTGTTTGTACTGTTCCTAGAAATAATACCAGTCTAAAATACGTCATGTCTGATTCCTATAATGATAAATAAATAGTAAATACATCCTTAATCTCTTTCCTTAGAAAGACTAAAGCAAGGCAAATGAGTGAAAGGTAAATACACTATATTCCAATGGAATTAATACATTTATAGTTTTCTTTGATCTAAGAGAACCTGCTTAGGTTTCAGAAAAGGACAATACGTACCTTTTTTCCTCTAAACAAAAAGGTCCTTTAAGCTATATATGTGGACTTGAAGACCATTGTTATAAACCTGAGGATACACTTTCACTGTTTGTACAATGTACAGTACCTTTTATTTTGACCATGAACCCAATTCTGTGTTCCAAAATTGGCACACTGTGGAAACTGTGGCACCCTTGTTTTTAAGGTGTCTTTCAAGGTGTTATCAAAGATCTTCTACATCTGCCCCAAGAAATGAAACTTCACAGACCTCCACTGCAGCCATTGCTTCTATGCCTGTTCCCTGACGAGATAAATGTACATAATAGAAATTTGAAATTGTATTAAATTGCATGGCGTTCTGACATGTTTATTTTAAGAGTGCCTCTTCTAGATTTTATTCAAAATGACCACCTTGACACTCATCCACAGCAGGTACAGCTTCAAGGCATGTTCTGTAACGACTTTTCTTGTACAAAAAAAAAAATAAATAAATAAAGTTTAAAATGTATTAAATTGCATGGTTCCTGTTTGAGAGTGCACTGATGAGAGCTGGTGTGAAGGTGGCAAGAGTTTTTGTCAGACTGAATCTTTTTTCAACAGGTAAGGAAGCAAAGAAAAAAAGGAAAAACTAGAGAAAATAAGGGGCCTTGTGAAAATGGTGTGTGTTTGTATAAAATGTCATCACCATCACATTTATTGGCCGAGAGGGAGTCTGGACCTTCCTCAGTCTCCATTAGGTGGGTCAGGAAATGGCCTGTTGTTCCAGCGTTCTCAGAGCTGTTGGAAAAATGTGTGTGACTCATACATACCTAGGCTAGGGCCACTTTATTTCCCCCAAGCTCTGGACTAAAATAAATCCCTGCTGTTCTTCCTTGGTCTAAATAATCCAAATGACATGGTGACACACTGCAAGCGATCAATTAGTGCAACATTGCATTAGAGAGAGGAAGAAGCTGTGAAGAGACCAGCACTTCAGGGCTATTAAGGTAGTAGAGGAGGAAAAATTCCATGTGTTCCAGTCAAATATAAAAATGCTCTGCCCTGGAGAAAAACGTTGGCAATAGTCTGGATTCAATTTCCAGTCAAATGAACCATTTAGCATAGTTAGTCTCTGTAGTACATTATTAATCATTTTAAATCATTCAAACTCAACAATAATATTGGTTAATTTCAGAGATGAACAAATAAATGAACAAATAAATGCAGATGTCAGCATCTACTTGAAGAAGGCCATTGAACACCAGATGATTTACATCAGTCCTATTTCTTTCAGCTCCTCCACAGAAGGAATTACTGTGGACCTTGTCTCCGGGTGGCTCACTCTCCTGCTGGAATCTCAGCAGCCGCTCCCTGTAAAGAGGATTCAAACAGGATTTGGCAATGTTGCACTCAGGAGGAGAATGGTATCATAATAACAACAGAAAACGTTTACCAGTTGCAAAAGTGAAATACCATTTTCAATTTTCTAGTCAAATCCCGCATTTAGCAAACATAGTCTCTGTAGTAAATTATTAATCATTTTTAATAGTTCAAACTCAACAACAATATTGATTAATGGAGAGGAACAGTGATGGTCATGGCCATGAAAGCCACAGCACCATCCTTTCTATTACTTTTATTGTACACATTTCTGTCTTTAGGAATAGCTCAGTAGTGCTCCTGTACTATTTAAAGTCAAATGGACATAATACTGCATCATTCAAAATAATGCTGAGATTACCATTTGCAAAAGTGAAATACCATATTTCCTTGATTCAATTTCCAGTCAAAACCAACCTTTAGCAAAGTTAGTGTCTGTAGTAAATTATTACTCATTTATAATAATAATAATGAAGGTGAAGAAGCTTTATCTGTAGTGCTAAGGGACAGAGATAGAGCAAGCGGAAGAAGAAGAAGAAGTGATGAGAAAAGAAGCAAGGGGACTGTGCGGAGACCAGCACTCCAGGGCTATTAGGTAAGTGGAGAAAGAAAAATTCCATGTTTTTCAGTCAATAAAACGCAGCCTGCCCTGGAGAAGAAAGCTAGCGGAAGTCTGGTCAAATAAATACAGATTTCCTTGGTTTATTTGGTCTTTTATTAGCACGAATTTCACACATGTAGTGTGGCCTCGTACGGTTTAAGAAAAGAAAAAAAAGAGAAGAAGAAGAAGAAAAGCCATAGTCGGCTCTCAACAGTGAGAGGGTGTTTCATAATCAAAGCACAGAGTCAAAGCTGAGAGATAAAAGGAGAAGGGCTGCAAGGCCTGTCTGACAAGTGCGCCAAGCCTCTTCCACCTCTTCCCTTTGCTTCTCCACCATCCCACCCTTCTTGGAGAGAGAGAGAGAGAGAGAGAGAGAGAGAGAGAGAGATACTTATTAAAGTAGAAAGAAAGTGCGAAGGAGGGGAAAAAACAATCTCCATTCTCCTCTGTGTCTGGAGGACTATTGAGGGGACGGTAGAGGGCCATGATCAATGAACGCCTCAGTGGCTCACTTCACAGACCCTCTAATTGAAGCGCCCTTTTCAGGCCTTTTCACCCCTTTTCAGGGGTCCTATTTCACACACACTGTGGCCCACCTCCGCTTTACCCACCCACAACCACACAAACATATGCACTCAACACACACGCATATGCTGGTCTTTACTCCAAGCATTCAGGCTTCTTGAAGAAGGCCATGGTACACCAGATGACTTGCGTGAGTCCTGTTTCTTTCAGCTCCTCCACAGAAGGAATTACTGTGGACCTTGTCTTCGGGTGCCTCACTCTCCAGCTGAAATCTCAGCAGCCGCTCCCTGGTAAAGAGGATTCAAACAGGATTTGGCAATGTTGCACTCAGGAGGAGAATGGTATCATAATAACAACAGAAAAAGTTTACCAGTTGCAAAAGTGAAATACCATTTTCAATTTTCTAGTCAAATCCCGCATTTATCAAACGTAGTCTCTGTAGTAAATTATTAATCATTTTTAATAGTTCAACTCAACAACAATATTGATTAATTACAGAGAGGAACAGTGGTGGTCATGGCCATGAAAGCTGCAGCACCATCCTTCCTATTACTTTTATTGTACACATATCTGTCTTTAGGAATAGCTCAGTAGTGCTCCTGCACTATTTAAAACGTAATGGACATTCTGCTGCATAATTTAAGGTAGAATTACAAATTGTTAGAGTTGTAAAATCTATTTTAAAGTCAGTGTAAAATCTTATTTATGCTCAATATTAAATCTGTATTTGAAAATGGATACAGCGTTCTGTCCATACCCTCTGTCATTTCATACATATTTGTTCACTTTTTCTGAAAGCTTGGTGGTGCAGAAACAGAGCAGTATTAATGTAAATCATGGAGCCGTTGTAGCCTTTAGTTTAAGCTTAACTCATTGGCGCAATGTGTGGTGTGGCCACACAGTAAAGTTATGCAATGCCCCAGGAGACATCTGAAAGTACTAGAAATGATGTATGATGTCAGTTTCTCTTACTAGTGATATAACTGGAAAATAAATAATCTGTTCACGTGTTGCAGTGTATTAAATGGCCTCACAGACCATTGCTTTTCCATCATTGCTATATGTGTTGTTGTCAGAAACATTGACTAAGGACTAATATGTTGTGGATGTATTTCTTAAAATATTAAGGTTCTTCAAGGGTACTTTATTAAAGAAAATGTTCAATATAGGTCCCTGAGCAGGCAGAGAACCTGCAGGATTAAAGGATTCATCAGATTGATGGAGAACGTGCAATAAATGGTTCTATAGAGCACCTTTTAGAGAAAGGTTCTGCATGGCAACAAAAGCAGTTCTTCTGTTGTTACAGGCTTGACACTAACAATAGAAGGACTGTTTTTGTTGTCATGCAGAACCCTCTTGTAAAAGGTGCTATATATAGAACCAGTATGTTCTCCATCAACCTGAAGAACCACTTCATGATGCAAGCCATTTAAACATGCAAAAGGTTCTTCCAGTGTTCAGGGTATCATAAAGAACCAGTTTCTTTACTAAAGAACCCTTGTAGAACCATCATTTTTAAGTGTAAACCTAGGGAGGCATGTAGGTCTGTGGGCATGGATGGTTACATTGACTGAAATTGACTTATTAGTTTTAGAATATAAAGGGAGAATACATTAGACTTATACAATTATAAAAGAATTGCTTAAGGTAAGACACAAACACTTATATAATAAATATTAAAATACAATATACGGTATATATTTTATCACAGATGTCTAGAAACAAAACTCTGAGCAACATATGCATTGTTAATGCTCAAATCATGTGCAGACTTTTCAGCATGAATTTTCCTTGGAATAATAGGTGATGACCTATTCTGCATATGCAAATGCACTAATAAATGCATAAAGGAATGACCTCCTGCAGGTTCTTCAAACCCTCATTTCTTCAGCATCTGCCTGAAAGCACACGGAGGCAGTTTCCACAGATGAAGATCCAGTGAACAGTGATAGCCTTGTGTGCCACTTTCTCTTCGCTGTGACAGTTCTGGAAGGAGAGCATTTGCAGAAGAATTAATTTGGATAGACTCAGTTGTGAGCAGCCAATCAGGATCCAGGACTGCTGAAGCACAACACTGAGCTTCTGTAAAGGCACAACCCTGCCAATACATGGAACGAAAGAGATGGAGCAAAAGAGCGGAAGAACAGAAAAGATGATAGAATGGTAAATAACAGATGTTGTTTTTCAGCTATAGACGACACTAATGGTGGCCTATTGTAACACAGAGGAAGAAACAAACTTGGCCAGCATGTAGATGTAGGGTTTTCTGTGTCTCAGCTCTGAACTTTTGTACAAACTTTTAGATCTTTATTTACCATTTAAACAAATTCATGCAGAACTGAAGATGTTCCGGGCAGAGGAAAGCTACAATGGCATTAACTATATTGTCCTAAAGGTATGCTTCTGATACTAAAACATACAAAGAAACAGGAGGGTAGCTATGAAGTGTCAGTATGAAATAATATGCCTTCCCTCTTATGTGTTTCCTGTTTCTGTTTGTTTTCTATTTCTCTCAGATCTGACTGGCTTCCTGAGAAGTCATAGTGTTTGTACACACACAGATACACACACACACACACACACACACACACACACACTCCCTGTCGTCAGTGCATCTTTATTTTGCAGCACCCCAGTGGCCCACAACAGCCGGTGCTCACTCAATTTCACACAGCACCCAGTAGCAAGCAGGAGGAGAGTCACAGGTAGACTCCAGAGCGTGAGAGGACCAGATACGACGGATGGGACATTTTTAGCACGACACCTGAGATCAAGCCAAGGCGGTGTTTTCATAGTGTTGTTTGTGGCGGCAATGTGAAAAAGTATCGCAAACAGCTGGGGCTCAAAATTGCAGTACCACAAACAAACCAGGGAAATGTTGGCACTGCTAGTTTTGTTGCATCCACTCAACACCTCCTCTTCCCTCTGAAAAATACCTGGGAAACGTGGAAACACAAACTGAACTGCACAAAGTTTTAGATGAGTTAATATGTTAATATAATTGTAAAAACAAAAGATGCAAGTTAATGGATGAGAGTGTTTACTGTACATTAGTTATATCACTTCTAGACAGACAATGTGTTCCATTCATGTAGAAAAATGAAAGTGGGGATACAGGTTGCATAAATGCAGATATATGGTTTCCTTTGGACAGTGATTGTAGACCTTTTTTAAATCAGCATCGCTGACAAAATCAACATCCCATACCTCCCAAAAATGTAACTTTACAGTCGAAGGTAAAAACATTCTCAGCTTTCAATGTTTATATATTTAATGCAACAACATTCTGGGGCATTATCTTTTTCCAGTTGCTGAGAAATGTTGACGTAGTGATGAGATTCAACTGATATTCAAAATTGAAACATGTCAAAAATGGAGTTACATGGGTTTTGATTAGTAAGAAAAATTGAAATCAAATGTTCAAATGATGTTTTGTTGTGGTCTTGTTGGCTTCATCGAGCCGGGACCTCCAGCTCTTGCTGGACCAGTTTGCAGCCGAGTGTGAAGCGGTAGGGATGAGAATCAGCACCTCCAAATCTGAGTCCATGGTACTCAGTCGGAAAAGGGTGGAGTGCTCTCTCCAGGTTGGAAGTGAGATCCTGCCTCAAGTGGAGGAGTTTAAATATCTCGGGGTCTTGTTCACAAGTGAGGGAAAGATGGAGCGTGAGATTGACAGGCGGATTGGTGCAGCGTCAGCAGTAATGCGGGCTCTGTACCGGTCTGTTGTGGTGAAGAGAGAACTGAGCAGAAAAGCAAAGCTCTCGATTTACCGTTCAATCTACGTCCCAACCCTTATCTATGGTCATGATCTTTGGGTAGTGACCGAAAGAAAGATCGTGGGTACAAGTGGCTGAACTGAGTTTTTTCCGCAGGATGTCTGGACTCTCCCTTAGAGACAGGGTTAGGAGCGCGGACATCTGGGAGAGACTCGGAGTGGAGCCGCTGCTCCTCCATGTTGAGAGGAGCCAGTTGAGGTGGTTCGGGCATCTGGTCCGGATGCCTCCTGGACGCCTTCCTGGTGATGTGTTCCGGGCATGTCCAACGGGGAGGAGGCCCCAGGGAAGTCCCAGAACACGCTAGAGAGACTACATGTCTCAGCTGGCCTGGGAACGCCTCAGTATACCCCCGGAGGAGCTGGAAGCAGTGTCTGGGAAGAGGGAGGTCTTGGTTTCTTTACTCGGACTGCTTCCCCCACGACCTGGACCCGGATAAGCGGTGGATAATGGATGGATGGATGGATGGATGGATGAATTTTCATCACTTTGCTTCTGTGCACAACAATGTTGGGTTTAAAACCAAAAATTAAGGTGCAAATGAAGAATGGCATTTGATTAGGATTACAGCCCTTTTTTAAAGCTAACTGGACAAACAAACGTAATTTCTGATATTAGTAATATGTTTAATACTGAGGATGGAAATCCTTTCCAGACAATGACTGCCTGAAGTCTGCAGCCCAGGACATCACCAAATGCTGAGTGTCCTTCATTGAGATATTTGAGCAAGACTGCTTCTCTGTGAGTCTTTCTGCCTTCAGTTATGTCTTCAGTAACTTAAAGTCATAATCACTCAATCGGGTGACTGACACTGACATTGAGGAATATTCCAGTTCCTTGCTTTAAGAAGCTGTTTGGACTGGTGTTGTTTCGGTTTCTTGTCCATCTGTACTGTGAAGTGTTGTCACAGTTTTGTCAGTTTTGTGGAATTTGACTGAATCTGCGTAGAACGTATAGGTCTAAACACTTAAGGATTCTTCCTGCCACTTCTATCAGCATTCACACCATCAGTAGACACCAGTGACCCAGTTCCATTGGGCAGCCATATATACATGCATTAACTCTGCCTCCACCATGTTTGACAGATGATGTGACAAGCATCAAAAGTCTAATCTCTTCTTTTTGTGTGTATGTGTGTGCTGCCAGTGTTTTGGGTCTAGAGGAAAACTCTCTGTGTTTACACACATACATATGCCTCTTGATTGTTCACTTTGACAATGATATTGCCACGGCTAAGACATTTTTATTTAATGCCCTTAAAAGGGCCCTCTCTACCTTCCCCCAAAATGCCCTGCTGTCTCTGCCTGTTTCTGCTTGCTCAGTGGGCTTTCTCAGTAAAATATGTGCATATATTCAGTGAAGAAAAGGCAAGTCTACAGATATCACACAGTGAAAACTCAATCATCACTTTGAATATATGTAAGCTCATTAAATATGGATGTGTTATTACTGTACATGAATTATTGATATATTTACTAATATTATTAGGGATTACTTGGCTGGATGCTGGTCAGGAACTGATATATGATGAAGACCATATAAATATTTGATCACATCACAACTGCTTAGGTCAAAATGCTAAATGAAGCAGAGAGAGGTAAACATTAACATCTGCACTCATGGGGGTTCAAGCACTCTGGGCAAATCAAAAGAATTATGGAAATTAAATACCAACTTAATGTGTCTGTGTGTGCGTGTGAGTGTGTGTGTGTGTGTGTGTGTGTGTGTGTGTGTGTGTGTGTGTGTGTGTGTGTGTGTGTGAGAGAGAGAGAGAGAGAGAGAGAGAGAGAGAAAGAGAGAGTGAGAGAGAGAGTAAGAGACAGAGAGAGAGAGAGAGAGAGAGAGAGAGAGAGAGAGAGAGAGAGATCTACACACCACTCAGCATAATCAGCTAAGCAGTTCACATCAGGCAAAGTGAAAAACCTCTTCTGTATTTATTGTGTTTAAGTATGTTTATAAATATGTTTTAAAAACATGTTTAAACATCAGTCCTGTTTTTTTTAATTAAGCATAAGGAGTTAGGCAGTAAAGATGTTTTAGTCGGTTATTCAAGACGTACTACGTACTATGATGTACAAAATGAACACTGCAAATACATTAATCATCGATAATTCATCAAGCTTGCATAAAACATACAAGTGCACCCATTATTAATTTCACTACCAGTGGTAGTTCTAATCTTTTAGGTGTTACCATAAATGCAGCCAAATTATCTTTCCAAAGGACATATAATTGCCCCAAAATTCAAATCTCCCCATAATTACCTCATAATACACTAAAAGCACAAACATTTCCCACCCACTCCTCTATTTCTTCTGAAATGAAGGCCATTAATAAGGGGTCTCCCACCATTTTGCAGCTGTTAAAGCTTTTACCATTCTGGGAAGGCTGTGGGAATATTGCTGTGAGGATTTTTTTTTATTATTTATTTTTGTGTCCAGAAATTTCCTCAAAATCCCATCAGTCCATAAACTGATAAAAGAATATGTTCACATGGTTTAGGCTTGGGGAGCCACTACACTGTTTCAGAAGTAGACTAATATTTCATTTTGAGTCTTGTCCAAGGACTTTAATTGGTTTAATGGCATACTTAAGTGATTAGGATTCCAAACCTAGCCTACAGCTTCAAATTGTGGCGTATGATTATTTTGCTTAGCTTCTCAGCCAGCGTGCCTTGGTCCCTCCCCAGATCACCCCCCAACCCCATAAAGCTCATTACAAATATTATTCAGTGTCTTTTACATTCATTTGCAGACACAGTGAAATATCAAATCATGAGGCTTATGCTTTCACAGATAGTACATTCAAATATGCCAATTCATGAGCTGTGAAAAATGTCACAGATTCAGAAATCAACCCCCTGTAGGTGGGTATGAGGCTTAGTTACCCTGGAGAAAATTCTAGTGATTATACAATGAAGTATGCAGGTGCACTCTGAGAAGAAAATACAAAGAAATGAGGAAGTGCCAAATACTTGCGTTCTTTCTGTTCAACAACTGCACATATATGAGACATTCTGTTTTCGAGACAACTTGTTTCTTTGCTAAAAACTTGTTTCTTTGTATACCAAGGTCAGTTTTTATATGGACACATTATTTCATATACAGCTGTATCTGAGATCCTTTATCAACAGTTACAATAGATGTCATTCAAATCCTGTGCCCATCATTGTATTTCCTCTGCTAAAGGCCTATTCACATGATACGATTTGTAAAAGATAGTGTATAGAAGAGGAAAATGTATACAGATACCCTTAATTTTGAAGAATCATTGTGCAAGCAAGTATCTACACAGGTTTATTCCACAGTCTACACTGAAAGATCACTAGATTAGGAACCTTGCATCTACAATTACAATTCCAACAAAAAGAAAAAAGAAAAAAAATTAATATGGGATGCACAATAGAACATAGAACACATATCAGATGTTGAAAGTGAGACATTTTACCATTTCATGAAAAGTATGGGATTTAAAAAAGTATGAAGAGAACAAGATGGACTACAGTCTGTAACTGTAGAACTACAAAGTGCTCCTTTATAGTCAGTGGAGCTAGTAAAATGAACAGTGAATGTAGTTGTTTTCACACCGCTCAACTTCACCAACAAAAAAGGTTCCAGCCAATAGTGGTCCTACATTCAGAGTCTGATCAAGGATTTAGGGCTAAAGGGAAGTGTGCACAATGTGTAAAAACTTCAACAATCCTCCACAATGCAGCTGCACTTAACTCCCATGGTTGTGCAAACGCCACCTGCCACTACCCTTTTGGAATCAGTGTGTTGCGTATCCGATCTTTTTTTCTCTTCCTCTAATGAGGATAAATATTACCTTGATGTATGATTCTTAAAGCTATTATCAAAACCTAATCTCGTCCACCACTCCAATTGCATCTGGACAGTGGTGATACTGTGGTGGTCCTTCACCACTGATGGATGTGGTAGACGAGGGCTGATAAACTGTGTAGCAGCAGATGGGCTACAGTTAATAATTGTCAGCCTACAAACTGATGCTCTAAGGTAGGTGCTTCTGCTAAAATAACCAGTGGGAATGGGAACCTGCCATAAATGCAGCGGGTTTTTAACACTGGACACTTGGAATTGAGAATGTTGACCTTGGGTTTATGAGCAGCTGCTCTAAAGCATCGTCTTAGTTTTAGGTTTTTCAGTGGAGATTATGCAAGGTATAGGTGGACTGAGCATCTGTTTTTGGTTCATAATAAAAGGCCAAAATGTACTCTCCTGCACACCTCAAACTTCATTAAATGCCTAGTTCTAAATGTAGGGCATGGTACATTTAAGACTGAGCACAGAGGCTTATTCAACAAGGGAAATAGGAAGCTCCAGTCCTTGCTGCCTCCATTTACTTATAGGGTGCTATGGAAAGTTTAGGCTGTAGCTAAATGATTTGGGTGTGTGTGTGTGTGTGTGTGTGTGTGTGTGTGTGTGTGTGTGTGTGTGTGTGTGTGTGTGTGTGTGTGTGTGTTTGTGTGTATGTGTGTGTGAACCCATTGCCTGGGCCAATGACAGATGTGTATTTCTGCTGACAGCGCTGATCTACTGCAAGCCAGTCTGGCTTCTCACGAAGCTATTACTTAATTCATTGACATTTGCTGTAATTGCCTGGGGCCAGTTTGCAGTGGAAGTATAGGCTTCTAACAGGATTAGATTAGAAAAATACAATTACCATTTCAGATTTAAGAGGAGTAATCCGGGGGACGCTTTTTTTGACATGAGGAGGAGGAGGGAAGCTGGAGAAGAAAAGCTGGAGGCCTCTGCGAGCAAGCGACATGGGTGAGAAGCAAGAAAAGGAGACGATTTCCTCAGGAAATGTTAATGCATTAAGGTTAACTCATTGAAAGGAAAAGGATGGAGCGATGGGCTGGCGAGCGGAGGCGTGTGGCTGGTCGTTATGGATGGCTCCCCATTTTTTCTCTGCTGTTTCTCGCTGCCTGGCGGTTTATCACAGCGGCTTGCTGCCTGCTCCTGCAGAAATGGCCTGTCAGGGCCGCTTGGATGTGTCGATTCAGAGATAATGACATATTGAAGGCTATGAACCACATTCGTGTCACCCTTCTGGTAATTGGTTCCTCTACCACTTTATTGTCTCCTGCTGCAGTGCTCATCGCTTATAAAGGACTGTGTCTGTGTGTGTGTGTGTGTGTGTGTGTGTGTGTGTGTGTGCCGCTGTGTCTCATAAGAAGAAAACCACAGAAGATCTTCTGTGCTGTGTAAAGAGTTGATTCAATGCCTCCCTTCCTCCCTTCTTTCTAATCTAAACTCCCCCAAAGGCCATCACTGTGTTTCTCTAGGATGCAACCAACTGTTTAACATTCCATTTTGGCCTTCCACCTGGTGGAACAGCTCTAATCTATTCATCAACAAGGCACTTTCTGATGACCCTGAGAGAAGTGAATATATAAACAGAATATGTAATGTGAACATACTGTTGATTTCACAACAAAAGTTCCCAAGTAACTTTATCAGAAGTGAAAAATTATATTTAATGCATAATAATGTAAGGATGTTTCACTCCAACTCACTTCAGATCTTTTTTTTTTTTTTTCTATTCATCACTGTGCACATACTGCAAAGGGACTACATTTCAAAATGGTGTAAAAAGTAATATCATTTCAAAAGAAAATAAGAAGTTATACATTTCTCTATTGAAAGGTGTTTTAATATACTTTAAAGTCATTAGACGTTATTGATATTCAGAGCCTATAAATGTTTATATATTGCATTGTACCTACTCTCCTGGTATTGGCTAGGCTCCACAAGCTGTTTAATGTGAATTGGGTTAATGTCATAATCCACTGTTTACAGTGGGTTCAGATCATAGCAATATGTGATACACGTGAAAATGATGTTCGATTCAAGAAGACTCTTAGAAAACTGAGTCAGTGGACTCATTGAATCACTTGCCAAGTGTCATTCCTTACTTCCAGATGCTCAAAGAGTTGATTCATCCGTTAGTCGACTCCTGTTTACTAGCTACATTTACTTTGTATTCAATCTATTCTCATTGTACAGAGACTGCAGGACAGCCTTGGACCCATACTCTGAAAAAAGTTTCAAAACAAAACTCAAATAACAAAGGTACACAAACTCCATGTTGGTAGGTAGTCACAGAAGCAGTAGGCATCAGCCAATTGCATTTACTGAAAGAAACGGCTTTGACCACACCCTCAAATGGTCAAAATCCCTCCCATTTCACAACACGAGCAAGGAAAATCCTCTCAAGTGCAGAAGGAGACTGAGGGAGCTGGTCACGGGAGGGAAACTTTAAAATTGAGTGTTAGATTATGATCAGACCTCAGGCATTTCCTCTTGCTGTGCTCGCAAGTTTCACATTTGCTCTTGGGAGAGGGATATTTACACACGAAATGTCAGTTTTATAATTTCCACCTGGTGTTTTTGCTCCCTTTACTTTTGACATTGATGTGACTCAATAGTATAGCATCATTTACTCACTGTGTTTGTTTTGTTTCTGTTTATTTGGGGAATAAACACAGCTTCGCATTGAGTACAGATCGGAGTTCTTTTTTCCTTAATGCACCACTCAGCTCTTACAAAAAACATGTAAAAGTGTAATGTTATGAGCTTCTGTTGTGAGTCAGACAAAACCAAAAAAGTGAGTGCAACTATAGCTTGGAGATTTTACAAACACCTAGTTTGTGCTGGAGATCTGACTGACAAATCTCTCCAACCAATCAGCACTCTGGATGGTTTACACATCAAGTTTAGTCCCTACTCTGCTCACTTGTAACTACAAGTGAACAGGTACCAAAAGGTGCCTAGTTCCAGGTACCTGGTAGCAAATTTGCCTAATGGAAAAGCAAAAAAGCCAACTACAGCCAAGCCATTGCAGTGCAAATGTGCCACAAATGTTCAGGCAATTTTTTAGATGTCTTCTAGCCCAAAGTTTTTGTGAAATCAAGAGTATCAATGAGGAGTTTGTCCTTCCTCTGCATCAGTTACAACATCTACTTTTCTGAGTAAAACATTACCAAAGATATAACATTGCTGTGGGAATGTGACTGTACTGAGACACACAAACATAGCAGGGGCTGGTGCTGATGGTGGATGGATATTCCAGATCACAAACTCTACTCCAAATCATCCCAGGATATAAGATGGTAGTCAATCATATCCGTAAACGTAGTACCACAACTCCCCAGCCCATTGCTGTGGGTTTTATTGGGCATGTGACCATTCTATTGACAATGCTTTTTTTTTGTGATGATCACAAACTGAGTGCACAGGTGAATATCTCTGTCTGCAATGAGCAGACCATAAAATCCACCTAAAGTTTACAAGAAGTGTTACAGTGTGTGTGTGTGTGTGTGTGTGTGTGTGTGTGTGTGTGTGTGTGTGTGTGTGTGTGTGTGTGTGTGAAAAATAGTGGACAAAATCTGATTAAGCTCATGGACACATAATGACCTGTTCTTAGTTTAGAAATGTGAGTGAAAATGGGGTAAAAGAAAAAATCATATGGAAGGGTCCTGTCAAATAATGTAAATGAAAATGGTGATCTAAATAAAATCTAAATACTCTTTTTATGTATCAATGATAGCAACAACGATATACTGCCTCACGGTCACCTCTGTGTTGATAGATAAATAGGAATAAAGTTAATCATAAAGCGTCACAATGTATCAACATGTCCAGGTTTTGTATCTGCTAAACTACTCAAGGACTTGAAAATGAAGCAGATCTGTTGCATTTGGATTTGCATTTCCTGTGAGCACTGATTAAATGTCACTGAGCACGTCACACCGCTGTGTCTTCCTTTCAAGAGAGTAGCGCTGAACTTATTTGCGCTCCAGACAACCTTGCAGTTATTGGCGGTCTCCTGCGAAGGGCAAGGGCCCCCACTCTCCTGATTTAGTCAAAGCAGACGGTTCTCACAGATAATTCATCAAGCTCGATATTCATTTTTCATACACAAATGACGATCATGAATCAAGCTGGACGCTGGGCACACCTATTTGACCTTAGCTGACTCCTGCATATGTTTTGAACAGTTGCTATCCCCCTCCTCCACAACAACCCCCACCCCCCCAACCACACACACACACACACACAGTGCTCATATAATAGTAGAACTTTTCTTTCACCATAGCAACAGCTAAAGAGCACTTCACCTGTTCGTGTGAATAAATATGTGATTTGTCGAGAACCTCCCCACAGCTGGAGAAATCACCTGGCTAAATTGGCAGTGATCGCTGTTTTCATAAACCTGCAATTATGCACAGTTCAGGCGAATTAAATGCCACCATGAAACATTGGGACACTGAAGTGAGCTGTGATGTGGAATCGCCTTTGCAAAATGATCATTGCACTGCATGAGCTTCACATAGGAGCTTTCAAATCTGGTCTAGAGCTGTTGAGCCCTACCCAACTCTAAAAAGGAAGAAAGAAAATGTTTTAGTTTGCATATTTCTTTTGGTGCCGTCACAAAATGCACATTCTTAAATGCATAAAAAAGAAAGTTAGTTTTTTTTCCTTCCTAGAATGAAGATCCAATTTTGGTTCTTTGAAGAACATGTAATGTCTAGTTAATATCTAAAACTGGTGGTATATATCTATGTGGAAAAACATGGACAGAATGACCATTAGTTGAAATCAGTGAATGTCTCATATTGGCAGATACAGGAAATTATGAGGGCCACAATTAGTGGGAGATCTCAATACAAAACTGATTCTGCTCAGCACTCTGCTCACACTGCCCCAAACGTACTCAGAGCAAAACTCACATCTGATAGAATTCATGTTGGGATGTCTATACTCTCCTGTAAAGTACACCTTGTAAGTTCCTCTGAAGAAGGAGCTACTGTGTAAACGATTACGAATCCCTTGTATGTTCAAAAAGACATTGTTTTTTTTTTCTAAACACTTGTTACGTTTGAAGTATATTGCAAGCTTAAGGGACAAAGGGATGTTGGAAAATGCTCTTATAAAAATGAGATCATATGTGATAACTGGACCTCAGACAAGGAATTCAATACAATAGAAAAATTAATTATGTAAAATCTATAGCTATGCAAGGAGCATCGTCCTTGAATATTTTTTTTATGTGAAAAAACCTCGGGTATTAAAAACTAGAGAGGGCCTTCTCCAAATTTGCTCTTTCTGAAAGTTAATACAGGAATGTGTAAAGGTTATGGCTCAAGCTCTAAGCCATACTTCATGGGTCTCACAGTGTCATGCATTGTGCCCAAAAGTCGGACAGAGATGTGTCACAGTGTGCTGCTGGCGGTCAGTGACTTTTATCTGGCCTCTATTCTATCTGATTTATCCCACCATTTGCAGAAATGAGGATGACAGAGAAGCTCACACCATGTCCTCGGGTTAAACTCCTGTTACAATCCTTAAGTGCTGATGTCGGCAAAACTCCTAACTCCAATTCCTCTTTAGCGTAAGCAACTTATAATTTAAAGTGATTAAAGAACCTGTGGTATTTTCTGCTTGGTTTTGATGTTATTCAGTCTAATTCCCACTGCATTTCTTTTAGAGCTGTGTCAGAAATGTAAATGTGTTTATTTTCATTGTGAAATCTCATAAAGCCTATACTTCACTGAGTTGTGTATTAAGCTTCATTTTAGCTGTTTGAAATGAAATCAAGTGAGATGTTTCCCATCTCAGTCCATGTCCATGATATCCAAATCAGTTATCAAGCAGTTCTCATTCTAAGCCTTGGTTACACTGAGCTTTTTTGTTATTAGTTGAAAGAGGCTTCGGGTGAGATATGCTAGCTCTTTTTTTAACTTCTCTCTCTTTGGGACAATTTATCTGCAGGGTAACCAGCACATACTGTCTGTCTAATTTACAGTTACTCCTGGGGTCCTGTCCTCTTATTGACTGTCTCAGCGAAACCCTATCCTTCTGTCTCACTTACCAGCCAAGATACCATCTGTGTCCTCTGCTAACTCTTTGTTTTTACCAGGCCTTTTACCTTCAGCCTTGTTTATTCATCTGCATATACTCCCAATATTTTATTTTCTTACTTCGTTTTGCCGGCTTATTCCCTTGTTTCAGATTGTTGTACTCTTTTCTACACAAAAGCTAGTAGGTAATATGCAAACAAATCTGGCCTCTACATCACACAATTCTTTTCTAAGTTAATTTCATTCCATGTCATAGTATTGTTGTGCAAATTTGGGCTTGCGCTCTAAGCAGGGTTGTACAGTCAAAACCATGGCTAGCAAAACTTTGGCTGTGAGCTGATATTTGACCAAGCACAGGGGTAGTACCCCACACATTCTGACCAAAATACTTGGGCAATACCACAACTAGATTTTGTATTTTTTCAGTCTGTTTATGTGGGGAATAACTATCCCACTCTTTATAACACTTTGGTTACTGACCAATGGAGAGTGGGATGTAGGTCGCGGGTTTGAACCCCTCGACTTACAGGGAAAATGGGGGTGGTGGGAATGAAGGAACAATGATGTCTCCTCCCTCAATCCATGGCAGTGGTGTCCCAAATGCTGCTCTTGGTGTATGTGTTCATTGCAACTGATAGCCAGTGTGTGTTTGTGTTTGTTTGTGTGTGTGTGTGTGTGTGTGTGTGTGTGCGTGTGTGTATGTGTATGTGTGTATTCACTGCCATGGATAGGTTAAGCACAGAGATCAATTTTTATTTAACTGTGGTACAATGACAATAAAGAACAAAATCGGGGGGCACGGTTGTGCAGCAGGTAGTATCACAGTCACACGGCTCCAGGGTCTTGTGGTTGTGGGTTCGTGCCCCATTCCGGATGACTGTCTGTGAGGAATTTAATGTGTTCTCCCTGTGTCCATGTGGGTTTCCTCTGGTGTGAATGGGTGAATGTGTGTGTTGCCCAGTGAAGGACTGGTGCCCCCACCTTGGTGTGTTCCTGCCTTGCGCCCAGTGATTCTGGGCAGGCTCCAGACCCACTGTGACCCTGAACTGGATAAGCTCTTGCAGACAATGAATGAATGAATGAATGAATGAATGAATTAATGAATGAATGAAAACCAAAACCCTGGTGGCTGTGAAGAGACTGCCATGACTCACTAATCTGATAAATGGCTTTACTGTGAGGCACAAACTAATATTTATGCACCTTGTCAATGTTTAAGTTAGTAGACCATGTTGAATTTATTACATGTCAGTTACAATATTCCTTCCCACTACTTTCCACTGCTAAGTGAGGATTTATTACATTAAAGCTACGTCATTGATATGTAAATTCATATAGCTATCTGTCAAGCTGAGAGAACATGTTGGTTAATCAATGGATAATATAGGCAGTAGGGGCTGTTCTTCTAGCTCACTTAAGTTAAGTTATTGTGTTCCAGCACATTTGGTAGCGTGGCATCATCCAAACCCAAGATAGACTCAACATCAAGATCTGGACAAACTGAGCTAGTGTCAAAGCTTAGACTTAGCAGCTGAATTCAGACCAAGACCAGACTAGGTAGGTGGATTAGCTTCTCAGAATGTCCATAGGTGTGAGTGAATGAGTGTGTGATGTCCTGCATTGGACTACGATCCAACCTGTGACAACTGAGACCCTGAACTGGATAAGCAGTTACAGACAATGAAGGAAAAAAGCTTATTTGTCCATTCAACAAAAGACCTAAACCATCTCTACTTTTCTGTGGCATTCCCAAGTGTAGACCTGTGAAAGTTATTAAATAAGTGTATCTCAGGACAACCAGCTTATAATTCTAGCTATTCAAAAACGTGATGGTTTTGGGCATTGGCCAATTTTACACCACAATTCATGTGCTGCATATATGGACCCACATTCCTATTATTACTTCTTCAGAAAAGGAAATATATTTGAAAAAGAAATGTTTTTCTAGCATTACTGCACTGACAATGACAAAATATTGTCCTCCAATTAAGTTCCCTCTTCACAATTTACTACAAATAATGACCTTTCTTCACTGCTAAAATAATAGCCTGGATGATGCAGAACCTTGTATACCTCCCTCACAGGTAATGAGGTAAAGTTAAGAATAGCACTTAGTTATGCTTGACGTTTTTTGGACATTTCTCACAGTACCAGATTTTGCTTTGGAAGTGGATAGCTCTATTCATAGTGGAAATTGCCTACCTCAGTGTAAAGCAAGTTTTAATGTGAGATCAATCCATCAGTTATTGTTATAAATTATTTTTGTCTTGCCTCTTCAAAGCACCTGGTATTGTTTTCTCATCATCTGCCTCTATTGATGGTAATGCATAATTTGATGTAACCTACTCAAAAACAGCAGAATACAGTGGTAGAGAACACACAAAAGTCTAGAGTCTTGCTATACCAAATGCCAAGAATCCACTACAGAGTTGACAGAATGAAATGTCCAGACCCTGTAGTGCCCTTGTACCTGAATTGTAAAGTACAAGGACAAATCCCCTGTTACATTTGATTTCAGTAGAAAGGTTGGTAACACAAAAAATTGGTTAAATTACAGCCTGTTTATTACTGGGTAATTCCATACTGTACATACATACAATATACTGGGAAATTAGTATTTCCTCGTCTGGAAATTTCCTGACACTGGTGATATATATTTCATTATAACATGTAAATTTAACATAATGCACTTTGTTTTTATAGTTTGTTATTAAATATAAGTCATATGTAACCTTATCTACATCCAGCAACTAACGCTAGGCTAAAGAATTTTTTTTTTTTTTTAATGATTAAACATGCTAGTTAACATGCTATCTCTGTGATATATTTTCATGTTTTGGCTGCACAAGGATTATAGCTGGGTAAGTTAAAAGTGGAAATACTCAAAGTAAATAAAATGAGCTGGGCACTACAGGGCAGGTTGCAGCTAATGCTAGGCCTGCTTTGCAAGGCCTGATTTTTTTGCTTGTGATTTGAGCTCTTTTAGTGGTTTGCTATAGTATATTTCATGTATGTCTAACACCACTAACATGAAATAGGCTCTAGTTCTGCCACAATTCTAAAGTGTAAGCCTGTACTATTTCTCACAAAATGTTCTTATAAAATATTCTTATAAAATGTTCTTATAAAACAGGACATGTTTTATCCTGATAAGCCAATGTCCACTCTTCCTTTTCTAATAATATCTATTTGCATTGGTATCTATAATGTCAACAAAAACTCTTTTTTAGGGTATGCACCATCCAAACCACCCCACAGAGTGGAGCAGGAAACCAACAAGGGGAAAAATATTTTTCAAGGGTTTGTATGCATGTTTGTACAATAGTATAATAGTTTCTGAGTTTAAATGTATTTTCTGTGTGTGTTTTTCTGGTGAGCTAATTAAATAAAAGAAGCATATAAATCTTTGGTTGAAGTTTGTGTACATAAATTGTGTTTTTGTGTTCTGGTGGGCTGGGTGCAGAGACTTTATTGACAAATTATTCTGTTGAAAGTATTTTAAAAATTGCAAGCTATCATGTTTAAATTCTGCTGGTTGAAAATTCCAAAGTATTTAGGGGCTACTTACAGGAGAGTACAGGGTATAAACATTTTAATTTACAGCCCGCACTGCCTGTATTACAGGGTACATAAGGGTAAGATAAGTTGGATGAGTTGGATATGTTGGATGAGCATGTAGAGCCACCAAACATTTGACCTTATAGTGTGACAGTACTTGAAATAATCTGTAAGTTTACAAAGTTACTGTGTGCATGGACCTCACATTCCAACACTGGGGAAAGTAAGTCATACTTGTGACTGTGCTAAATCTAGAATTATGTAACAGCTTTTGTATTGTGGGGTGGCATACCCACAGGGATGCCATCAGTTTGTCTGGGCACAGTTCTGAGTGCTAGCTGTTCTCCTTCTTCCACTGGCCTCAGCTATCTTCCTTTTCTCTGCTGAGACTCTTCACAGTAAAACCTAAAATAACTAAAGCAATAGAAACTAACCAGAAAATATGCCAGAGCAGAGTTTTTTTTCCCTTTATGATTATTCATTTTTATCTACTATCAAAGCTGTGCTATCATTTTATCTGCTATCAAAGCTCAGATTACAAAATGTGTTTATAAGAAGAAAACCTTGTATCAACTTTCCTTTTTTGAAATAACTCCAAAATTTTCCTTGTTGTTTACATTGAATCAATTTACAAAGCAAAAAATCTTGATAAAGACCCCCTCAGATATGTGATTAAACACCTAAAACCCATGTCAGTTCATTGAGATATAAATATTTATATTATTACTTCCAATAAAACAGTCCCCTATTGCCTTAAATTTGTTTTAGATGTAACAATTCTTCATCTTTCTTCATCAGTTACATTGGCTGCCTGTCTCACAGCGTGTCTGTTACAAAATGTTAGCCTTCAAAGCCCTGCATGGCCTCACACCTGTCTACCTCACTGGCTTACTACTTCCCTACGCCCTGTCACGCAAGCTAAGGTCCTCTGATTCCGGTCTACTAATTTTTCCCTGGTTCAAGCTCTCCACGATGCGTGTTAGGTCTTTTAGTGTTGCCGCCCCCACCCTCTGAAACACTTTGCACTCATTAATTCGCTCTTCCAAGTCTCTTTCCATCTTGAAAACTCAACTAAAGACATACCTTTTTTCTAAATACTTCCACACCATTTTTTTCTCTCCTAAATTAAAGCAACTTTGGGTTTGTGAAAGTCACTATATAAGTCACTAAATAACTTCTTATAACTATTATTAAATATTAATTCATTTATTATTTATTCCGTTCTGCACTTAAAGTTAACATTCATGATTTTAAATAAAAAACACTTTGTATAAAATTTGGAGAATGTTTCCTCACCACTAACTCTCTTGTCTGTCTACATGCTCAAAACTAGACTAATGTGTTTACGAAGCAGTTTTAAAAAAATCTGTCCAAGATGCTTGGATTCTTTTTCTGCTCGAGGCAGAGAAATTGCA
Source organism: Hoplias malabaricus (assembly GCF_029633855.1). NCBI lineage: Eukaryota > Metazoa > Chordata > Actinopteri > Characiformes > Erythrinidae > Hoplias > Hoplias malabaricus. The sequence continues at coordinate 28,497,916 of NC_089808.1, forward strand.
TCTGGAAGATTTTAGACCATGAATAAACTTCCAAATGTTGAAAAGCATGAACCAATAAGAGAATATTGCTCTATTCCTGCTTCATAATTGGGTAATATTGCTGTAGATGGAAATTATATTAAATCTGTGAGTGCACTAACTGCATGAAAGAAAGCACAGACTGAAAATTCTACAAAAAACAACTCGACTAGCAAATGAGCTTCTGTGGTAATTCAAACAGTGAATAAAACTTAGACAGGTTAATCTACAGTCCCATATAAACAACAATCATTTTTCCCCCTCAAACATACCGTTCCACCTCATAAAACATGTAGCTTCTGAATGTAAACAAACAAGAGAACAGCTTTTCCCCACAATCGTTGATGTTCCAAATAACTTTCTGCCACTCACCTACAGCTTAAAGCCCTAACCTTTAGGTTTACAGGACCTATGAGGTCTGTGACATAAGAAAACCTGGCCATCTGAATTCATACACCTTTAGAACACTAAAGTTTCAATGTGGAAATGGTCAGTCCATGTGTTGACTAATAGTTTTGCTTACATTAACATATGAAAAGTCCCTCAAGGACACGATAACAAGGTAAAAAACAAAAACAACACTCTTTATTTCCACTGTTGGGAGATTTTTAAACTTTTTTTTTCTTTTGTAAATATGCATTTGTTCTGACAGAGACAGCAAGAATTTAAAGAAAGAAGAAAATCAGCAAAATGCAGTGTGGCTGTAGAAGTCAGGTGAAATAGCTGACCTGTTCAACATTCGGCTCAGACACTTGGGTCCAGTAAATGCTGAATAAGTCAATTAGGTTGCTACAGCTTCACAGTTTTATAAACCCCTAAGCCTTAATTTAATTGTTCAGCATTTTCTGTATTATTTTAAAATATTTTTATATATTTATTTATTTATTAGCAATGTTGACTTTTGTTACCTTGCTGATGCTGTATGGGATTTTATTCATTGTCTATAACTGCTTATCCAGTTCAGAGTCACGGTTTATGGGATTTTTTCTTTCTTATATATAGCTTGCCACAAATGTTAGTTTATTTAAAATAACCTGTGTATTCATTGGATCCTAAATACAGATTTTAGTGACCCGTTTCTTATGGGTGGGTTTTTTTATATTTTAAAATGCCAATTTTTATTTTGTTTGGATATGGTATTCATTGAGATAAATAACAAAAAGTCCCGGTCCAGGTAACTGTCTGTGAGGTGTTCTCTCGGTGTCCGCGTGGGTTTAATCTGGGTCCTCCTTAATGTGCTCTTAATGTTGTTATTTTAGATGGAATCATATTGAATTGCTCAGCATTCATATATGTCTCATGTGAGCTAGATATTTTACCATGCACCTTTGTGAGAGACGTTAATGAAGTTTAATCTATATTTCCTTCACTTCTTCATTTTCAGCTTCAATTTAATAAATCCAGTTGTGTTCAATTTATATAAACATTTCATAATGTGACACCTACCATGGTGCCCACACATCAATGTGGAGTCAAGAAGACAAGGCCTTGCAATATGGCCCCCAGCATGTTTTTCAGTCACCCCAGTAATTGACTTTGTGCTGTTATTTGTTGCTGTTGAAGTAGTGTGTTGTGATGCAGCTTAATTTATTAACCCCAGTTAATTAATTATATGGAGTCCATCCATATATCAGCCATTTCCACTTTTTAGTAACACTGCTTATTGGCTCAGTCTTAGCTGTAGAGCTTTTAAATAGAGATCATCAAACAATATTATTCCAGGGTTCATTTGTTTTTACAAAAACAAGTAATGTAAGTTAAATCTGAGGTTGTTTGGACGTTGTTACGCCAACACTCTAATAATTCTTGTCTATGTTTGTAAATTAACATAAACATTTTGAGCTTAGCCCTGTGAAGGACTGGCGCCCCCTTCAAGGTGTATTCCTGCCTTGCGCCCAATGATTCCAGGTAGGCTCTGGACTCACCGCGACCCTGTATTGGATAAGCAGTTACAGATAATGAATGAATGAATGAATGAATGAATTTTTAGCTTATCCCTTAGATTTTTCAAGGTTTCAAGTAAATCTGCATGTATATGTTTGCATACATACAAAGTTCTGTCTTAGAATTTGGTTGCATTTTAAACTTCAGTAACACTGACACCAAGCGTTTAAAATGAAAACTATAATACAGTTTCAAAACACTGGAGAGAGCTGTCTGCCCCTCCCCCTCCCCCTCCTCCCCAGACGTGAAGCTAGAGCAGGTTGCCAGTTTGAGGAAAACTGAACAAACTAGCAAGAGACTAGTTTAAGAACTTGGGCCGTAATAGCTAAGAGGTATGTACCATAATCAACACATTTACACAGAAAAGTGTTCATCATTTCACTAAAACATCTATCTATGCAAAAAAAAAACGAAATATTTCGACTAGACAACGCTGGTGTTAATTATCAATTTTCCCTTCCACCATAAATGTCATTTAGGAGGCAGATCTTCTTATCCAAAATTTTCATACTCATACATTTTGTTCCACCTTACATGTGTCCGTTTACGAGTCCTAATGGCATTATCTGCCAGCTTCTCAAATTCTCTTTTCCACCTTAAGAGCTGAAGCTAGAGCTATAGCTTTTGAAACTTTTTGGAGCAACTGTTATTCCACTTTATCCATTTAAATCACACAAACCAACTGTATTATTCAAACAATTATTTACAATTTTCATATTCAAGCATTAAATTCCACCTTAAATGGGCCTGTTTAAGAGTCTTATTTGCTTCATGCACACTATGGAGAAACATATGTGAATCTGCATCAATTTCTTTAAAACAAACAGCTGTCCTTTCAAACGTCGCTATGCCTCACTTTCTTTATATAAAACACACATCCTATGGCCTTCACTCCTTGTAGTCTATTCATAGGCATCTGCACTTCTATATTTTTTCAGAAATGATTTGCTGTTACCTGTTCAGGAGGAAATTAGCCAGCTCTGGCTCTGTTCTGTAGTGTTGCTGCTTGTAAACTGCCTCCACTTCTCAAACATAAGGCCAATGTTTCCTCTCATTTTACTCTGTCTCTGGTCATGGAGATTTTTAGAAGGGCAATGGGGCTTTTTGTTTCTGGTAAAATATAACATTAACTATGTTCACTTGGTCATTTCATGGCTGCGAGTCACTGTTTGTAGACCTGGCCACACGGGGAACTGAAAAAAATTGGACAGAGGGTGGAATCATAGGAGCTCTGCTCTGGACTGGGCACTTCTCAAAGAGAATATACTGATTTAGCAATGCTGTGAGAGGCAGCCGTGTTTTAGCTTTGACTGTTTATTTAATCTATGATCAAACACCCTGGACATTTCATGACTAAGTACAGTAAATATCATACAGATTGCTCCTTTAAGAACTGTTTATCTGATTATAACAGTTCTAGAAGTCCAGCAATGTTTAATGATTACCTCCATGTCTCTTCAGAATTTGACGGTTTTCTGTAAGTTCAGAATATTCAGGACAGTTATGAAAACTTCATGTAAATGGAAATTTCATGTAGTTTCTTTGGATTATGTTAGTTATGCAAGTGAATGTTCTCATATCCAATCTCAAAAATATCTCCTGACAAATTCAACAATTATTTGTCCTTAATGGAAGGTTTAACTGGGAATTAAAAATAAAGAAGGGTGCTGAACAGTTTAACCAGTTTACTCTTCTGGTAAGATTTACAAACGTTACTCCAGTCTCATCCCAAAGGTACGGAATGGAGTCCAATTCTCCAGATGGTGACTTTAGGCTTGTATGTGGCTGTTCCAGATCACAGCATTTTGTTTCATGCTTTTCAGAGGCGATAACAGAAGTTGTGTGTGCATGAATACCTGTGTCCCAAATAAGTGCATGTTAAAGTCGCTGGGATTCAAGTCACTCATTTTAAACATTACTTTTGATTCATTACTGTGTGGTAAAGCATCCCAGTGACCACAAAATACAAAAAAAAAATTGCTCACTCTTTTAATACCCTTCCACAAAGTCCTCCACTGCCTCAAATTTCAAGCTCCCTCCATCCAGTCAGCTCTTTTTCTCTCCTTCATTCTTCAGACACTATTTCAATGACACCAGCTTCTGTTATCTCGCCAACAGCAAAGTGCCTTGTATATTTAACCAAACTTATGTATTTGTGATTGTGTAAAGCAGCAGGGAGTGCTTGCTATCTGCTGCTCACAGTTCCGCTGTAAGGCTTTTGTGTGGGGGGCTATGTCCAAAAAAAAAAAAAAAGGGGGGGGGGGGGCAGGGTGTGTACGGGGAGTGGGGTAAGACAGAAAAAGGTGTTGCGTTTCCCTGTGCAGCAACACCTCTGTAAGCGAGACAGATTCACAGTCAGCCACTTCCCCCTGATAAGCTGCCGACAACACCACACACAAGCATTTCTATTAAAATAATCAACGGGAGAGAGAAATAGCTCTGCACTTCTGTTGGTCACGCACACGTATTCGCTCTCACTCCCACATACACACACTCACACACCCAGATACACAAACTCAAGGAGAGACACATGCTAGGACATGCTAGGTGAGGAAACGTGTCATTGCTGACAATTAACCAAGAAAGAGTATGTGTAAAGCTTAAGCTTTGTGCTCAGAGTGCAATGTACGGCCTTTTAAAGTTATGTGAACTATCATCTTAATATTGCAGAGCTCTCAAATTCTCAAATTCAGCCTCTCTCTTAGAACAAATGTTTTTTAGGTTTAGGTTTCAATAATTAAAGCACAGTTTAGTAGATTGTGTTTATATATACTTGATCCCGGGGATCCTGGGGCTTGGGTTGGGGTCTTCAATCCTGCTCCGGGTGACTGTCTGTGAGGGGGTTGGTGTGTCCTCCCCGGTATTTCCTTCAGGTACTCCAGTTTTCTTCCAGGGTCCAGAAACACACCTTGGTAGATGGATTGTCCGCCTTGCACTCAGTGATTCTGGAAAGGCTCTGGACCCTCTGTGACCCAGAATTGGATAAGCGGTTACAGACCATGTATGAATAACAAATACTGCAAACTGTCAATCTGTCTTTGTCTGTGGACAACTATTGTAAAAGGGAAATTGTTGTTGCCCTATTACCAAAACATTGTGTACATTTAATAAAACTAAAGTGTTAGCATAGATTCCATCACTGCACCAGGATGTGCTTCTAGGCATTTTATTTGTATAATTTTTTTAAGACTGATTTATTTCACTGCAAAACATAGACGCTTATACTTACATACAACAGAACAATATGTCACTGTTGAAACAAAGCTTGTAGTAATGAATGTTTACAAAGCAATTATACATTCAGAGCACATCTGGACCTTTCATGTTGGTTGACCCTTCACACACTTTTTGACACAATGTAAATGGAAGGTTGCATTTTCAAATTATGCTAAAAAAAAGACAAGCAAACAGATATATGCTATTGTTATTTATTTATTATATGTTTTTTTTCCCTCAAGGTCAAATGCAAGTAAACTGACATGAAATATTTCAGGAGTATGCTTTGACCCAAACATAAAGACCATCACCCTATAGCTGCAGTGAGACATGATGTAATGCTGTCTGTCTCGTGTTCATCATGTTCACACCCACCCTGCTGGTTAACATTCAAGACCACCACCAAGCACATGTCAACAGAGACACATATACAGCAGATGAAAAGTTGTGGCTCTGAAATAACTCATCCCCCACCAACAGAACAATGCCTATTATTTGTGCCCCAAAGTTGCTGCTCATTTTCTCAACCAGGTCCCAGAGACAGGTGGGAAAACCTGGATGACAAGCATCACTAAAAAAGAAAACCTTCTTCCTCATCACACTCAGAGCTGCTTTTGATGGCTCACAATCCTCGAGATTTATTCCCCCCCAGCCTGCCACTTCAAAGGCAGGCAGCAGAGGAAGGAGCTGGTGTACAGCACAGAGTGAGCAGATACAATATACCGACAGGTGTGCCATCATTACTGCCTCTCTCTCTCTTTTTTTTTTCATAGCCAGAAAGGACTCACATTCCCCATACAACAAACGGTTAAAACAGACTTCCTTCACTTGCTGAAGTTAAAAAAAGCTAAGCGTATCTTCTCTGTCGGACAAAAACCTTCTGTATCCAAAATGTTATCTTTTCTAGACAGTTTTAAAATCATTTTTTACCTAGTTTCTTCTCAAAATTTTAGTCATTGACAAATTCTCCCTCTAGCTATAGATTTCCCCCAATCACACAACGCTAGAAAAAGCAGGAAAGACAAAGGCCAACACATTTCTCCTCTGAGACAGGTGAAGCCAGCTGCTGCAACGTCAAGGGCAGCTCAACATGATTGGAGGAGGTCACTAACTGCTTGTTTCTGTTATGCCAGCTAACAGCACTGGCTAGTAATATTCTGGGTGATGGGGAAGAATGAGGGCTAGAAACAAGACAAGTTATAACCCACTTATAGGTGACCAAGGAATGACTTAGGATTACGAGTAACAATGACGGTGTCTTTACGTATTGCATTAAGGATTATAATTTAAAGCAATGACTAAAGACTCTGTCATTGTGCCCGTTTCTAAAATGATGACCTAAAACTGCAGTGTCGTATATATTTTCGGTGAACCATTTTGAGTAAGTAAACAAAAACTCTTAGGATACACTTTTAGGATTTTTGTCTGAATACTTGCTCAGAACCTGCTACACTGCAGTTTACACCTAAATCTGAGGCTGAGAAAGCACTGTGGCTCACAAAGCATTACCACTGCTTCCTTTTGACACCTTTGATGCAGTTACTGTAACATAAGGCTCTTTGCGTCACAAGCTAACAAGTCCCTTAATGTGTGGATTCTGGCATGTACTGGATGCTGTTTGAGGGGGCTACAAATAAGAATTCAAGTAACAGTCCATCTGTTGTTCTTCAATTGTTCAGGACACCCACACAACCACCACAATGCAGGTATGCTGTGGGTGGTGGATCATTCTCATTTGCTGCAGTGACACTGACCTGGTGGTGGTGTGTTAGTGTGTGTTTTGCTGGTATGAGTGGATCAGACACAGTAATGCCACTGGAGATTTTAAAGCCCTCAGTGTCACTGAGAACAGTCCATCAAAAAGCAATATCAAGTGAAAAGCATCCTTTGTCCACTGATGAAGGACCAGAGGAGCAACAAATGAGCTACTGTCACTAACAAAGTGGAGTAACAAGGTAGGTGTGTCTGTCAGGCTGGACAGTGTTCAAAAACTCCAGTAACACTGCTGTATCTGCTCCACTCATACCAACACAACATGACTTCACCACGTTAGTGTTACTGCAGGGCTGAGGATGATCCACCACCCAAGTCATACCTGCTCTGTGGTGGTCCTGACCTTTGAAAAACAGGGTGAAATGGGGTTAGTAAAATATGCAGAGCAACAGATGGGTTGCAGACTGTAAGTTAAAACATACGAGTTGAGTTACAGTAAATGGAGCCGATTACCTGGAAAATGTTTCAAGAAACAAGAAGGTATTTTTAATGTTTTGACTGACCTTTGTATAGTGTATAATATTTTGAAAAAATTTTGTTCATGTTATTTGTATTCCTTAAGCAATTGTTCTGTAAATATGAAAGTATCTCTCAATTTTCACCCTGAAGAATATAATATTTTCCCAGTTATGTATAAGCCACAGACCCATACTTTCCTGGTTAAACATACATCATGATGTGTGACAAAGATATTTTAAGGCAATAAGATTTAATTTGCAGTTGTTTTAGACAATTTACGTTGTGTAACGCAGTGGGAACGACAGGTGTTTTTGTTCTGACATTGTCAGTATTTGGAATAAATTAAGGCATTGCATATAGTTTAAAATTGGACTAGCAGAGAGTAGAAGAGAGCCGTATACCATCTGTTAGGAGGGCTACAAATAGTTAGTGCAGAACTACAGAGGCATTAAGACTGTGGCTGAGACTGAGGCTGGTATAGTGATATAGTCAGAAAACATAAAAGCTTTTCCAGTACTGCAAAGGCTTCAGTTTTGTTTAGTAGCAGCCAGAACAAAAGGTCTATTCCCAGTGCAAGCTGACCAATTTCTGGTTTCATTCCTGACATGCTGCCTCTCTCAGTGTTTCCCAAGATGCCATTGATGTGTGATGCTGAAGATGAGAGGGGGAGAGGGAGCGAGGGAGGCATGAGGCGCTGGATTGTGCTTTGCTCGGCTGGTGGGGGAGTAAATTATGGGCAAATCAGCTTAGAGTAATCCACAGGCTTGTTGTGTTGGATCAGCCGAGGCAACTCAACACCATTGTGCACTTCTGAAAATGATGAGCTTGTTAGTTGGAAGTGAGCAGTGACAGAGCAGCACTTTCCGCTGTGCAGATTCAAGAGTGAGGCTGCCTTCTTGTTCAGAGCACAGCCGGGCTCAGATAATAAAAGACTTCTGGATGACTTGGACAGATAAAGTTTATTTTAGCAACTTATTTGATTCTTTTTTAAAACTGGGCCTGAATAATGCCGTCACCAGTCAGTGACTTGGAGGCATTTCAAGCTGGCACATACACAGATACAGTGTAGAGGGGACTTGAGCCTCTGCCCTTTTGACCTCTCATTGTGCGAGTGCCGTTTTTGGTCAGTAATAGTTGTCTACACGGCCATTTTTAGACACAGGAACAGAGGTCACTTTGAGTTCCACAAACTTTGTGATCTTGGTGTCCCCTCTATTTAAGGAAGGATTTTTAAGGTTGCTCTCTGTAACTTTTGGGGATTTAAGGACTTGGGAAATGCCAGGGAATGGAAATGGAAGCGTGCTTTGGACCCTTTCTCTGAGTAGATTAAACTACTGATAGTGAGATTTTTGGAAGACTTTTCTAAATATAGCACTATACTCTTTATTCTCAGATTGCTCAGAAAATGGTCTTGCTTCATAGCAGCTCCAATACTTTTGAGCACTTGTTTGGTTATATCTGGTTGAAGGCAAAATAATGTATTCACCGCAAAGCTCATTTCCTACCCACTTCCAAAAATTGCATAGTGCGGTTTCTGCAGTGCTGGGCCAGGTTTGCAATGGCAGAGTTTGTATTTTTCCTATTACAGGTTGGTGGATCATCAAAATGATTTTGAAGCTGCAATTTTAAGGTCATATATCAAATATTCTTCCTTTAAATAAATGTGGTTCTTCAAAAGGTCTTTAATATTATTATTATTAACATCTACACCTCCGACTTCAGATATAACTCCTGCACATCTCATCTTCAGAAATTCTCAGATGACACTGCTATTGTCATCAGGAAAATACAGGAGGCTGAATACAGGGAGCTGGTGTCAGAGTTTGTTAGCTGGTGTGAACCGAACCATCTGCTGCTCAACATCAGTAAGACAAAGGAGATGGTGGTAGACGTCAGGAAACTCAGACCTGCCCCATCACCAGTCACCATCGATGGAATGGAAGTGGAGGTGGTTGGTACTTACAAGTACCTGGGCGTGCACTTGGACGACAGACTGGACTGGAGCTCTAACACCTGTGCAGTGTTCAAGAAAGGACAGAGCCATCTGTACTCTCTGAGGAAACTGAGGTCCTTTGAAGTGTCCACTGAACTCCTTTGGACATTCTACCAGACTGTTGTTGTGTGCTGGGGCAACAGCATCAACAAAAGTGCACTGAACAAACTGAACAAATTAATAAAGAAGGCTGGCTCTATTTTAGGAGTTAAACCGGACACTACAGTGGACAAACAGAGAAGCACGTTCAGTGGAAGACTGATACGGCTGCGCTGTGCTAAGGAACAGCGTGTAAGGTCGTTTCTTCCCACAGCAATAAGGCTTTGCAACGAGTCTCCTTACTCAGGGATACTACCGGTCCCCTGCTGTCTAAAGAGTGTTGAACTACACCGTACTGTTACATGTACAGTATTAACTGTCAGTTAGACTATCATGATGCTTTGATCAAGATCCTAACTATGCTAGTATCATGATACTAACTATGCTGCTCTGTTTTTGACATGTACATTGTCATTTGTGTATATAGACGTTGTAATATATGTTATCACTTATGTTTCATAGTGCAATACCTGCTAAGGCTGCTATTGTGTCATATACAAGAGATCAAATGTATATAGACCCTACTCAATTTTAATATATTAAGGTTCATATCACTGTTGTACCACACTTTATTAGCACTATAACCCACTACTATATCCCTGCACTATTTATTGTTATTTTTTCTGTATGTCTTCTTTTGTGCACTATGTAAAGTACTGTGACACCTCAATTTCCGTCAGGATCAATAAAGTGTTATCTTATCTTATATGTAAAGAAAAACTCTAGTTAGAACTATGAGTTCTATATATAACCATGCGAACATGTAGACATTTTCTGTGTGGTAAAATTGTTTTAAATAGCTCTATACAAAACATTTTTGAACATGGCTGTATATAACACCAAAACGTGTTCTGTTGTAACAATATGGACATTGCAAGAAAAGAAGAATCCTTTTTGGTGCAACACATAACAGTACACAGCACAATTTTCATTCATCTGAAGAATTATTGACCGTGCAAATAGTTATTTTGCACATTTTGTGTACAGAACTAATGGTCTGAAAGACCTGGTCTGCTCTTAATCAAGAACCCTTCAGGACCCCTCTTTTTTGTATTTTTTATCACTCTCACTCATATATTTTGCCTTTTAACTTCCCTCCATTAAACAAAGTTTAATTGCTGCACAGCCCAATGAAGAGTGAATGCAAACTGGCAACTGACCTTAGTATCACATGAGGCTGCTTCAGTGTACCTCATTATTTTAGCAAAGTTTTCCTTTGTAGCCTGTAAAAGCCGTGTGTGCGTAATTAAATACCTGTGTCAGCGTATGCTTTGAAATCATGGATCTACCTCATGAGGAGGTGTCCACAAACAAACATTCATTCATTATCTGTAAGCGCTTATCCAGTTCAGTGTCGCGGTGGGTCCAGAGCCTACCTGGAATCATTGGGCGCAAGGTGGGAATACACCCTGGAGGGGGCGCCAGTCCTTCGCAGGGCAACACACACACTCACATTCACTCACACGCTCACACCTACGGACACTTTTGAATTGCCAGTCCACCTACCAACATGGGTTTTTGGACTGTGGGAGGAAACCGGAGCACCCGGAGGAAACCCACGCAGACACGGGGCGAACACACCAAACTCCTCACAGACAGTCACCCGGAGCGGGAATCGAACCCACAACCTCCAGGTCCCTGGAGCTGTGTGACTGCACCAACGTGCCGCACTCACAAACAAACAAAAGACACTTATATTTAATATGCCACAACATATACCGGCCTATAAACCAGAATTTGTACTTAAACCTGTATAAACTAAACCAGTAAATAAACATGCTTCATTCTTTTGAATAATTGATCATTAATGAATCAAATGAGACTTGCATGTAGATTCATTTTCTTTGTTTTGCAAGAGTTTAAATGAGTGGAATCCACTTTGCTAATGGAATCAGGAACTGAATACAGTATTTATTATTTGCATTAATTGCTGAAATAACGACTGAAGATTACATTGGCATTCAAATGCATGTTGTCAATTGTGTTTTTATGAAGGAAATAAACATTATTTCAGTTGTTAATCTTACTACAGAGCAATATTTTTTGACCGTTTTCTTTATGGATAAACAACTGTGTTAATGGAAGTGCACATTTTAACATTCTAGAAATTAATCTTTCATTAATGGAGCAAATGTGAGCTGTAATTCATAATGTGTTTGTTGCGTCAGTGTCATATTCACATATTTTCTGCTCATCAGAGTAGAGAACCATAAGCTTCTGTGAGAACCATCTATTGTAATCAGTAGACACAGGATGCTGTTGGCTGGATACTTTTAGTTGGTGGACTATATATATATATATATATATATATATATATATATACTATGAATGTATCAGTACATATGAGTATAACTGCAGACTAATCTGGTGTATAGGTTCCTTTTATTTTTGTCAATAATTTGTAGGTTGACGAGAGGAGGATAGGCCCCCCTTTGTGAGCCTTGGTTCCTCCCAAGGTTTCTTCCTCAGCTCTGAGTGAGTTTTTCCTTGCCACTGTCGCCCCTGGCTTTCTGACCTGGGATTTTTTTTTATTTTACATTTCATATTAAAACTTTGTCTTTGCTGGAATTTTGTGAAGCTGCTTTGTGACAACATCAGCTGTAACAAGCGCTATACAAATAAATTTGATTTGATTTGATTTGGACTATTCACAATCCAGCAGTGACACTGAAAGCTTTAAAAACTCCAGCAGTACCTCTGTGTCTGATCCACTCACAGCAGCACAACACACACTAAAACACCTCCACCACACCAGTGTCAAGTTTTAAGGTTTCTTAGAAAAAAAATATTGTGAAATATTATATTTTCATAATTTTACAGCTTTTATTATTAAACACTATGTGGAAAGCTGTTTAACATTAGCCCTAATTAGCCCTCTAGTTATCTGCCAGGTATCTGTTATATATTTTAAATATAAAATATTTATGTGCCATAAATTTAGCACAGGCCACATGTTATGATTTATTTATCATTTCCCTGAATATATTACATTAAATGTTTAACAGTAATTGTGCATTAAAATATGCAAAAGTGTGTTCTGTCATGAGGATGTGTACTTATTTTGACAAAATGTTGTTTGAGCAGGAGTGCCAAAACCTTTATATGCATATTGTCAAAGTCTGCCTTTAAAATCTCTAGGAAGAGCTTAGTTATGCTATATTGCAGTTGTAAACACTGTTGATGATAATGAACAGTCCATTTTGAAATCTTTGGTAAAATAGCTGTTACAGTTTGATCTGATGCCCGTGAGCTCAGGCTGGAAAGCTTAACAGAAGATCAATAAATTCAGTGAGAATTTGACACTGCTGTGAGGATCATCACCTCCCACTGGTCTCTTCAATATCCCTCCACCATCCAGCCACAAAAAGTGTAAAATGATGTTCCCCTATGCTTAGGAATTATAGAAAAATCCACTAGCATATTTAGAAAGTGCATTTAGCTCTGCAGGCAGTGAAGTAGAGCTATTTTATAGATCTCCTGACCTGTATGGGATCTTTTTAATAGTAGTTTCCCCAATAACACATTCAACCACAGCTACAAAAATTCTTATTTCTAAACTTTTAGAAAGGCCTTACATCCTGCTTAAGATGATATAACCTTTAAAGCTTGTCTTAACTTCATCTACCATATATACACACAGCCAGCGCTCAGCTTGGACTCTCTATTGCAGCTGCTGAAATCCCCTAAACAGCTTACGATGATCATGGGATAAAAAAAAAGTCTGAAAAAAAAAAACTTTTGGCATCTTCAAATAACTTTTACTAGCTGTTATTTATGGATTCCTAAATTGTGCAAGAGTTCTCTTGGCTCAGCTGCTTATCTGCAGCCTAAGAAATCCCTATCCTCCAGAGATATGGTCTAATGTTACTTGAAACTTAATTAATGTGCCATAATTAACACACAGGATAAATATTAACAACAACTTAAAACCAAATGACGTTGGAAGAAAAGCTGTAAAAGGTGATAACCTTTTCACCTAGCCTTTAAATGCATCCAGACTGGAGAAAGAGAAAATTGTAATTAACATGTAATAACATGGCAATAACATACTGTGTCAGCTGTGAAGCTGGGATTTGGAAGATCCGAGGAACAGATTTGCAGATTAATATTCATTTGTTTTCACTGATGTTAATGAACTAAGCCGGGTTTACATCAATAAACCTCACTAGGCCCCTTGGATGCTTCCTGGTTTGAGTCTTTGGCAAACGTAATGACTACGGAGTCAATAATTATAATAATAATAATAATAATAATAATAATAATAATAATAATAATAAATCAATTTAAAATGTTAGAATAAACCTTTTCTCATTTAACTAATTATACAGGGAGACAGAAAACAATAAACACAGCACTGCCTTTGTGTTATCTAAGGGGAAGACAAGTAAGAGGCTTGGTGGGATGGGGTACCTCTGGGTGTTCTATGGCAATCTGCTCAGTAGCAGCCCTAGAGAAACCAATGACATTCACATGGCGTCCTCCAGGTTCTCAAATAAGCAGCTAAAGCTTTTACCATTGGCAACTTTTTTACTGTAGAATTGCTCCAATATATGCTCTATATATACTGTCTGAATGCTGGTAGCTTTTGATGTATTTTAATTTAGCAAGGATTAATTATATGTTTTAGAGCATTTTTAGTGGTTCATTCATCATAATATTTGTGGAATGTAAATGGCATCTGACATTCAGATTACACCAAAGATTTTTTAAAAAGGGACAAAACACGTAACACATCCTATATTCCTGTTGAATATGTTTGAACTGTTGAATACATATTCAACCTCAATTCCAATGAAGTTGGGACATTGTGTAAATCATAAATAAAAACACAATAAGATGATTTGCAAATGCTTTTCAATCTATATTCGATTGAATACACTACAAAAGACAAGATATTTAATGTTCAAACAGATAAACTTTATCGTTTTTTTGCAAATATTCACTCATTTTCAATTTGAGGCCTGTAACATGTTCCAAAAGAGTTGGGATGGGGCAACAAAAGACTGGGAGAGTTGAGGAATGCTCAAAAAAACTGCATTTGGAACATTCCACAGGGGAACAGGTTATTGGAAACAGGTGAGTGTCATGATTGGGTATAAAGGGAGCAAATCATCTAACAGTTTAAGAACAACATTTCTCAACCTACAATCGCAAGGAATTTAGGGATATCATTATCTACAGTCCATAATATCATCAAAAGATTCAGAGAATCTGGAGAAATCTCTGCAAGTAAGTGGCAAGGCCGAAAACCAACATTGGATGCCCATGACCTTTGATCCCTCAGACGGCACTGCATTAAAAAAACGGATATCATTCTGTAATGGATTTTACAACATGGGCTCAGGAACACTTCAGAAAATCATTGTCATTGAACCTAGTTTGTTGCTCCATCTACAAGTGAAAGTTAAACTATACTATGCTAATCGAAAGCTATATATCAACAACACCCAGAAATGCCACCAGTTTCTCTGGGCCCGAGCTCATCTGAGATGGACTGACACAAAGTAGAAACGTGTCCTGTGGCCTGAAGAGTCTACATTTCAAATTGTTTTTGGAAATCATGAAGGTAGTATCCTCCAGGCCAAATAGGAAAAAGACTGTTCAGATTAGCATAAAGTTCAAAAGCCAGCATCTCTGATTACATGGGGGTGTGTTAGTGCCCATGGCATGGGTAACTTGCACATCTGTGAAGGCACCATTAATGTTGAAAGATACAAACGCCTTCTTCAGGGACGTCCCTGCTTATTTCAGCAAGACTACGCCAAGCCACATTCTGCATGTTACAATAGCGTGGCTTCATAGTAAAAGAATGTGGGTATTAGACTGGCCTGCCCGCATTACAGACATGTCTCCAATTGAAAATGTGTGGCGCATTATGAAGCACAAAATACGACGAAGGAGACTCCATAGTGTCCTCAGTTCCCAAACACTTATTGAGTGTTGTTAAAAGGAAAGGTGATGTAACACTGTGGTAAACATGTCCCTGTCCCAACTTTTTTGGAACATGAATGAGTGAATATTTGCAAAAACTAACAATAAAGTTAATTTGTTTGAACATTAAATATCTTGTCTTTGTAGTGTATTCAATTGAAAATAGGTTGAAAAGCATTTGCAAATGATCACATTCTGTTTCATTTATATTTCACACAATATCCCAACTTCATTTGAAATTGGGGTTGTAAACTGTTAACTGCTTAATTTATTATTCATTCATTCATTCTTTCATTATCTGTAACCACTTATCCAGTTCAGGTCGCGGTTGGTCCAGGGCCTACCTGGAAACACTGGACACAAGGCAGGAACACACCCTGGAGGGGGCGCCATTCCTTCACAGGGCAACAGACATACACATACACTCACACACTCACAGCTACAGACACTTTTGAGTTGCAAGTCCACCTACCAATATGTGTTTTTGGACTGTGGGAGGAAACCAGAACACCCAGAGGAAACCCATGTGGACTGAGGGAGAACACACCAATCTCCTCACAGTCACCTGGAGCGGGACTTGAACCCACAACCTCCAGGTCCCTGGAGCCGTGTGTGTTTTAAAAAATATTTTATAAATAATCCATCAACTCAGTATTTATTGCATGTACTCATATACTGATAAAGTAAAAAATATCTTAGTCGGGATTAAATTCAATCTAATTTTAATTACACCTATTCTCACTATTAATTTTATAGAAATGTACTTCCACTGTGTGAATATTTTTGAAAATACAAACAAATAAATCAACAAACAAAACAAACAAAACAATATATTTAGTGTCCTTGCATTCAATGTCATTCTAGTTGGACTGGACAGACGGAGCATTCAGATTTACAATGGCTTTGCCAACTGAAGTAAGTCCTCCTTTCTATCTCCTCTACATCCCAAGTCCTCTCTTTCCTGCTGGTGTGTGAGGCCCAAACCCATTCACTGAAGGTGTGAGGAGTCCACTAACACTTTAAGAGAACACCATTCTGAAGCAGAGAGCAGCTGAATGCTTGGGGCTGAGTTATAATAGGGCCATATGTGTATCTCTCAGCATGGTGAAACCTTTTCATTTCCAACACCAGATTTTCCAAATCTCAGCGTAACGCGTCTTACAGGTATTGTTGGTGTGGGGCAAGGAATTATTGCACAACCTGGACTCTTGAGCACTAATATCTTCAGCCCAACACCACATACTTTTTCCAACCATTATTCCAGACACACACACACACACACAGTATCATAATAACTGTTTCCAGTATGCATGCTGAAGTGTTGATGTTAGTACTGATCTGATATTTTCTTCTTTGAATATTCTTCAGATGAGCTAATTCTAGTTCTAAGTGAAACTGTATGCAACTACAATTCTAAGATGATACTTGATTACCGTCTCTGTTTAAGAATAGATCCAGCGTGTTTTTGGGGTGTGATGTTTATAGAAGCAGGGGGACACAGGACTTTTGCAGCATGCCTTCATTTGCTTTGTACACCCCAGCGTTAGTTTTAAAACCAATGTGGAAATCTCATTAACACTATGGTTCATTTGTAAAGGCCAACATTTAAAGCTTGGAGCAGACAAGCTGATAAGAGTGTTATACTGTAGCTTTAATTTACAGCTTTCCTTTACTGACTTATTACGTGCGAGTAGATATTTACTGGTGAAAAAAGATGGTGATACTCTCCAAAAGTTCAGTACTTTAAACAGTCACAGATTTAGACTTTACACTAAGAACATTTGCAACTTTTATTCACTCGTTTGCGTTTCATCACTCCACATTATATAAACTTTTAAATGAGAATCCACAGTTTGAATGGCTTCATACTTTTTGGATGGATAGATGGTCCTCCATCTTTTCTAAGAAACAAATGCATTAGTAGCCAACATGAGCACCTGTT
Source organism: Hoplias malabaricus (assembly GCF_029633855.1). Classification (NCBI taxonomy): domain Eukaryota; kingdom Metazoa; phylum Chordata; class Actinopteri; order Characiformes; family Erythrinidae; genus Hoplias; species Hoplias malabaricus. Next base: position 28,515,291 of record NC_089808.1, read on the forward strand.
AGCTGATATACAAGAATTGGTAGTTAGTGTTCTCCTCTAATTGTGATGAGCATGAACCCTATGTATATAGCTATTAAAGATAAACATACACAATAAAGAATTATTTAAGTTTTTAGTTTATATTTGTTGATCTAATGCATTATTATTTGATGTGAAACCTATAAAAACCTTGAAAAACTATAAATCAATAATAGGAATATGTTTTTGCTGATGACTCATATTTTTCCGACCAGAGACAGCGTGAGATGACGTCATTTGAGTCAAAACGAAACTGAAAGCAAACACCGTCTTTCTTGTTCCTTTGCAGCGTCTTCTTTTCTTATTATAGCGAATATGATTAGAATATTTCATAACGAACATGACACACTAATTTTGAAGGAGCACCTTGATTTTTAGGTGGTTTTTCACACTGGATTACTCCCAGAGGCTTCACAGCACCGCGATAAAAGCGCTATTTTTAGAAACGGTCGGATCTGCACTTTCTAACGGTATACGGAGCACACAGACGGATTCAGACATTCAAGACTTACAAAGCTGATTATATAAGTTGTGTTTCTATCTTTCTAGGGTTGATGTGGTTAACTCTTGTTTTCAAAATTTTGACAAAATGTGGGTAAACAAAATAATCAAAAGACAAAATCAGTGAATGCTTGATTTAAACTTTTCCATATGAAACCAGATGCAATAATGGCATGCAGAGACTGATTATTGATTTACACATTTTAAAAAAAGAACAGATTAAAAAGCAGAGTGAACCATTTTTTCCCTGTGATAAAAAGGGTTATGGAAATCCTTTAACCCAAATCAGTTTCCTGATGAGAGCCTACTCATCACCTTCTGCAGCCATCGGGCAGAGTGGAACAGACTCTGTAAAACAGATGATCATCAGTCTACAAAGCCAAGGCAATCATGTCCTCCAAAGACAAATTGCTCTGGTAAGGTTCTCCATAATTTAGTATCCCATCCCTCCAATAGCCCTCCTCTTCCTCCCACCCCACTCCCCTTCTCACAGTCTCCGGCTCGCAGGCTGGCCATGGAGTCTAACCGACTTCTTTAAAACCTATAAATCTATTAAATTATGATGTGTCATAAAATGAATTCTCCCCAGGGAATATGAATCACATGACAGATCCCTGGCGTGCCCTACCTTTGACACTTTGTATGCACATTTCACTGAGATGGATTAAAATTAGCCCCCACTCCTTAAATTATTGACCCCGTTTCTCACTCTGCATCTACAATCAGCTCCTGGAGACAAAGAAAGGGAAGGAGGTTGGAGGAGAATGAAGTAAACGAAGGGAAAATAAAGTGTTCATGTGTAAGCAAATGACATCCAGCAACGAAATGAAGTAGGCAGTAAAAAAGCATGGTGGAGTAAGTAGAATGGGGTCAGTGCAAGTCAAATGAGTTGGGTTTAAATGTATCACCCCTGGCCTTTGTAAAACCTGTCTGGAACAACAATAATGCCTTATGGGTTAATAATTCTACAGCTGCTTCCTTACAGGTTGTAGTTCAGTGTGTGGACTTTTGTATCGTTATTAATTCAGGAGGAAAATTTTGAAGGCTGTTCATTTTTAATCCCAGCATTTATTATTAAGCCAATCCATATAAATGTTTCATATTCTAATCATATTAACAAGATTGAAAGACGAGACTCTATTTTCTGCCTTCTCTGCACTTTCCTTACATTCCATTACAGCTGTGTTGGTCTACATGAAACATATTTTCAATTCACAGGACAATTCAGGAAGAAAGCACAGTGGAAGTAAGCTTAATGTAAAGGTTAGCTGGAGCTAATAGAGAGCTCATAGCATGAGTAAAAATATATAGTTTTGGTAACACTGCTACACCATATTGACATAGCCATGTCAAGCATATAATAGCACATGTCATTTGGTGTCATGGTGATAGATTTTGTCCTGTAATATATTAAAGTCTTACTAATGTTACCGTTAATAGTCATGACAAAAGCCATCATGTAGGATGTCGGAGAATCATTTTTGCTAGGCAAGCTCCAGGAAGGTGACACGGCATCAAACATATTAACATTTGTCAAAACAATCATTCTTAATGTCACAAAATCAGTCACAAGGAAACAAAGCATAGCATCTGAGAATATTCACTGTCCTTACAGCATTGCCATGTGGGAGGAAACCCAAGCAGACACAGGAAGAATACACCAGACAAGGTGAAGATCAAACCCAGGACCCCAGAGCAGGGATGTAGTGACACTACCTGTAGCACCAACATGCCACCCTCAAGAAAATATATAAATAGAAATTCACATTAAACCTGTTTTAATAATAAGAGTTATAATAAGAAATTAAACAACAACAACACAAATAATAATCAAAACCTTAAGTCCTTTTCATACCTGGCATAAACATGTGTCCGTGGGCTTTCGATCAAAAGAAGACAATGCTATGGTGTAAACGAGATTCAGTAAATCTCACATTGTTACCTGAGCACATAACAACAATGGCAAACATCCAAATTGATCCCAAACAGCAGCAAAGTTTCACCTAGTCAACTACATCAGCAAAGCACAGACAAAGGCCTTTGCTTAGCTTTTTCATCTCCTCTTCACCACATTTGTAATAGTCCTTTAAATGACATAAATAACAATTCAGTAAATTTTGTGTCTGACAAACAGCACTGAGACACTGATGTAGTAAAAGTGTCCAGCACCCTTCCTGCAGTGACGATATCCTATTATTAATGATCACCAAAGATGCATTGGAGTCCTATATAGATTCCAGGTCTAAACTGCAATATATTTAACTGTCCACAGTGATCAGATTGCCCGAGATGGATGCTAATACCATGTATAAACAGAGCCTGAGTGATTTGAAATCTATAAAACTGGCTTCAAATGTTGCATGTGTTCTTGCCGAAAGGTATGGCATTGCATCCAACAAAAAAAAGGCAGTATCATGCTTTTTATAGTGTGATGGGACACCGCATTGCACAGAGATGTTATTCTGTTCGAGGCAGACTGTAATGAATAAAAGTAGACAAAGTCTCTGAATGTACCACTGGTGAGACAATATGACAAGGTTAAAATAATTTTAGTATTGTATTAGCACCGTGTTAGTATTCCTGTGCCTTGCTCACCAGCAGTGTGAGCTAAGCACAGTTATACCAAGGCTACAGTTAACATCCGGATTAAAGGTAAGGTTACCTACAGATATTTGTCTTGAATTCCTCTTTAATTCCTACATGAATGTGATTTGTATCTGTTCTGAACTGTGGCAGGCCTGTGTGGTTTTATTCCTTTAAGGAGACCAGGTAAAACCAATATTCATCTAGACTCTATCTCTTTTCCTCCAACTCTCTTTCTGTCAATTGCTACTGCTCCGAAAACTCTGTTACTCTTTCAATTATCCTGAACAACACAGACCCCTCACAAGAAAGAGCAAAAACTGACAAAGCTACAGCAACGTGCCTGTCAAGTTGAAAATAATTTAGTGCCATTCACGTTCTCTCTTGCTTCAGACCTTATCTGAGGGGGACTCGGGGGTCGATTTGTGACGAGCGCCAATATGTATTAGGGAAATGGAGAAGGATGAAGAAGAGGATGTGATGTCGCCATTGTTCATCTTTTGAGCTGTCGCTCGGTGCTAATTAACAGCGGTTGGATTGAGCGCATGTGACACATCCGTGTTGTTGTCACTGTTTGACAATGAAGAAGCAAAAATGTTTCCGCTACCTGATCATTCTCAGTGCTTCAGTTCAAACGTAGCTCCTCTCTCTCTTTCTCTTTCTCATTCTCTCTCTCTCTCTCTCTCTCTCTCTCTTTCTCTCTCTCTCTCCTCTGTGATTTTTGTGTGCCTTTGTTGTCATACACAGTTAGCAGGGAACTGGCTATGAGCCAGGGGAAGTTGACAAAATAAAAATAAAAATATTGATAAAAGTGATATTTCAAGAGTGGCCTTCAGAGTTTCTCTTTTTTCTCTCTCACGCTCTTTCATTAGAAAGAGGAATCTTTTTCACCACACTTTGTGCTTGATCAATCTTTCTGGTTCCACCTCTTCATCTCTGTTGCTATCTCTGCTCTCTTCTCATCATGCTCTCTTCATCCTCTCACCTGATCTCTTTCACCAAGATCAAGTATATGCAAAGAAAATAAGAATAAGACAAGAGAACTGAAAGAACAAAACACACACTAAATTATACAGCACAAGTTTGTTCCTCAAATTAAGAGCTACTAACAGGCTGTCTCGTTTACAAACCCAAGAGTGGCACCAATATATTAAAGCCAAACCAAAGGCCAAAAGTCTAATTTATAGATGTTCCCTTTTAAACTAAACAGAGAGGAATAGGGAATCAATTAAACAGGGACAAATTACCAACAGATATTCGACTCAACAATTCTGATCACTAACCACTTGTGTAGTGAGTTTGCGGTCTCTCTATTTTTATTGACACTGACATCAATGAATAGTTCAACTGAAGATTCTGAAGTAAGCGTAGTTATAATAGTATACAGACTTCATGCAGTCTTTCCAAATTTGCTCCTACCTCAGGAAGTCACCGATGAGGAGTTTTTATATTCTAAACTTCAAATCAAAGTCTCACTGTAGAGACAGCTATGACATGCTGTAAAAGATGACTGTAGCCAGTGGCCCTTTAAACCAATAGATAAGTCTAACCCAGCCATCATTAAACGGCAGATCTCGGCCCAAACCTGAACCAAGTGACGGTTCTATCTGGATCCAAGAGCAATTTGTAATAAATCAGTGACAATATATATTAATGTTCATGGGGCATAAGAGATAGCACACATGGCTAATCCATTTAATACAGCAATAGCTTCTCTCAATTGAGTGTTTATCCGGTTGCTAGTTCACTAGAGAACAAGGGGGACATGACAGTGCTCCAAAATAAGGAAAACTGATGTAGAAAACAGAACATTGATAGATGACGTGGCATTAATCAAAAGCAGCAAAGTGAAGCGCCACAGTGGGAAGAAGAACAATTTTGAGGTTTTTACCTTTGCTGGGAGGTTATTTTAGCAACTGGACCTCATTAAATTTTTACTGAATGATCCTGGTCTAATCTACAACAAACACAAAGATTTTATTCATTCATTCATTATCTGTAAGCACTTATCCAGTTCAGGGTCACGGTGGGTCCAGAGCCTATCCGGAATCATTGAGCGCAAGGTGGGAATACACCCTGGAGGGGGCGCCAGTCCTTCACAGGGCAACACACACACTCACACATTCACTCACGCACTCACACCTACAGACACTTTTGAGTCCAAAAGGTTTATATAAGAAACATATTATATAAGGTCCATATTATTACAAACCCTAGGTTAATATTTAATACCATTACATACATTGGTCTCATTTAACTTGTTACAAAATCTAGGCCTTATCTATCACAAACTACCGGACATAAAGGCCATTTTGTCAGCTTTGATGTCAAGCTGACATACCATTTATTACATTTATAATATTTATTTCCAACAAAAGTGTTGTCATACAATGTACCCAACACCTATGTACACACTGTAAATAAGGGTGGGTGGAAGTATGCAGAGAGCATAATATAAACATGAAACAAAAAATGAATTAATGTGGATTTTTAAGGAATATTGATGCTCTGTACTCACATGTGAATGTTGTTTAAAAATATGATAAACTGAGAATAGGAGTTCAAGATATGGACATGTTCAGACATGGTCCAGAATCATGTGAATAGCCTAAGTGATAAAAACAAATTACAAAGGAAAAACATTGTCTGTAGTTTTCATTGTTTAATGCCTTTTTGCATCCAAACATACCCAGATTTTGCCAGTGAAAAACCATCCAAATAAACTCTCGCTCTGTCACTCGCTCTCTCTCATACACACCCACACATACACACACAGAGGCCCAAATTCACATTTTGAGTGTGCATATCTGGGGCAGGCAGTTTTGCAGAAAAAGAATGGCTCATTTCTTTCAAGGCTTTATCTCTTTGACAAACACTTTCCAAGCAGAAACATTCCACTGATGAAATAAAAGGCATCTGAACAAACAACAAACAAACCAACAATAAGCATTTATTTCCAGGTATGTCTGGCTAGAACAAACCAACTTTCTCAAGAACAGCATTTAAGCCACTAATCTGCTTCTGGCAGTATGTATGGGGAAAGATAATGATTCAGGTAAAAAGTAGAATGAACAGTGACAGCTGTGTTTAAGTAGAAGTGTTTATTAGCACAGGATAATGAGAAAGGAGTACCACTTTGACTAAACTACTGGTAAATATAACCTCTTAACACTTATTAATATTATTATTAACTTCTATGTTAGTTTACTTTTCACACTGAATTGGCACCATATCCTACATTTTCTAATACTTTTTGTGAGAGTCTTTTAATGTACCTAAAACAGTATGGAAATAACAAGTAGGGACACATTATTCAGATCAAACTGGTGATACCTTTTAATTACTAGACTTTCCTGTATTTAATCTCACTCACCTGCGTGTTACATTCTTTAAATTCTTAACTTCTGAGTGATATTATTTTCTAAGCTGACATCTGACATTGGACATCCAAGAGAAACACAAACCCTCCTTTTACTCATTCACTCAGCGTCATTCTAGGCAATAGCTGTTAGCTACCATAGCAGGACCAGGCAGTTTGTGTTCTCTACCAAATGTGTTGAGATGTCCAATGATTCAGAAAGCAGCACTGGAATCCTTCACATGTCTGAGGAAACATATGTTAGATGTCACACTGCTAGCTTGGTGGCACTGTGTGAATAGGGGAGACAAATGGGCTTTAGACAGTTAAACATTTACTCATTGATGGTTTACAGTTTAGAAGCGTGTTGAGTCATGGGGAAGAGGGAGGGCCATTGTACCATGCCCAATGCTTTCTTGGACTCCTGGAAATTGAACTTGTGAGGTTTCAGTCACAGCAACTACAGAACTCTGTGGCAGATGAGAGTTGTAGAAGACCATACATCTTTACAAACAGGCCCACCATTCTGAAATTAATTTTGCTTTACATCATATTTTTGACTGAAATATTTTCTTAACATTTACTTTTTAAAAGGTCTCAGCATCCCTGTTTCTCAGCAATGCATGTATCTCACACAGACCACACACTATGCAGAATACCCCACACTTTGTATCATGTTACCTCAACATTGCTCTCTGCTTTTAAATGAAAATGTTATGAGAAAATGAAAATCAATTATAATTGCCTATAATTAAAAGCTGTTTATAGGAGGCCACTGAGACAATAAGCAGAACATAACCCCTGCTGTGTTCTAGATTTGGAGGTTTCTGGAATGTAATAAACCCAGAAACATTGTTGTCAATTATAGATATGAGAAAAATGGCTCAGGCCACTTCAATTTTCATTTCTAATCTGAAAACTGCTAGAGACATTTGAAGCAGCAGATACAGATACTTTGAATGGCACTGAGTTTTACTTTTACAAAATGGTCAGAATTAAAATGTATATCACCTTGTCCAACTTGTGTTAATCCCTTAGAGTTAAATAGTTTTTCAGCAACTGCCATGTTAAAACTGATAAGTAAATGACCTCTGATTGGCTGCCTTTTATCTTTCATTCAAAAGGCCTGGCTTAAACAATCTTTATGACTTTGGTGTAAATGGGTGGAGCTATAGTGTTGTAAGGCAAGTATTTTGTATTGTCTTGGTTTTTATGACATCTCAAATATAAGGTGGAAAGGAGGGCAAAAATAATTTTAATTTCCATATATGAAGCATATGGAAAGTACATTTTGAG